>NC_080046.1:46593620-46896839 GCF_012489685.1 Lotus japonicus
TGTTGTAATAGAGAATAGAGAAATGCTTTCTCTATAGGAGCTTAGCTCTGGAGTAGTAGTGACTATTGTATCTCTTTTCTCAATTCTATTAATCAAATCAATCTGTTTTCCTTCATCCACTTATCAATTCTAGTTTACTGTTGCATTGGTTTACATCAGATTCTCATAAATCAAACACAGATAGTTTCTATACTTATTAATCTTCAAAAGCAAACACCAATCCACAACTAAGACAGCGAAAGTCTCCCTATAGGCCTAGGCACACAATTGAGATCAATAGAAAGTCTTTAAGGCATAAAAGCAAAACCATACCTCCTAGTATCTTTTAATTCTAAGGGTATAAAAACCTACTCCTGGAAAATGGGAAAAGAGACGTGACAATGACTCCTACAAAGATGGTGACCTTCATATTAACAATTACAGTTTTTCTTACCCTCATGCTAAATCAATCTTTGGCATGGCTATCATAATCAATCAATAGAAGTACTAAGTACCAACCTTAATTATCTTTTAATGGAAATTTTGACAGCCTATCTGATTCTGCTAACCAAGACTTGAAACTAATAACGTTTAATAGCTCAAAAAAAAACTTCAATGGAAGATTTGATAGGTCCTATTCTAGTGCTGCAGCAATTTGCAGGGCCCTTATAACTTTCTACATTCAAGATGAAAGACTATAGTGAAATCTTCTGAGCAAGTTTATCAATATTTAAGTAATCTTCATTCTCTTTTCTTAATGTATATATACAACAGATGAAAGGATATATCATTATACTTTTCATTCTATTTCATTCCTTTATATTAATTCAAATCATACATTCAATGAGTTTGAATAAGTTCTTCAAAAATTTAAATAAATACACACACAAATCTTCTGAGCAAGTTTATCAATATTTAATCAATCTTCATTCTCATTTCTTAATGTATATATACAATAGATGAAACTTGAAAGGATATATCATTGAACTTTTCATTATGTTTCATTCCTTTATATTAATTCAAATCATCCATTTAATGAGTTTAAAAAAGTTCATCAAAAATTCAAATCATATATATGCATGCATGCTGTTATAACCGTACCTGTGATAAGTGCAAAAAAAAATGTAGTTATTTGTTGCATTTGGATTGTGATTGTCTTGTCATTCTGTCCAACAGTAGCGTACCTATATGGTTTAGAACCATTGCTGTTAAATGAATGGAAAGGTCACCATCATCATTTCTGTAATAAGCACATAAATTAGTTTTAAATAGTATTTAAAGCATGTTCATGGGGCACAAAAATCATAAATTTCTTCGCTTGACTTGAATAAACTAACCACAACCCCTAATTCATATGGATAAAACTAAGAGTTAAACCTTTAAATCTCATTCATAATGACATGAGAGCTGGTTTCAGGTTCTGTTTTATCTAAAAAAATGTCATATGTATTATGTAATCAGTCAACCAAATAGGTTTAATAAATGAGAAACATGGAGATGCATAATAAAAATTATCAGAATATAAAATTAGATTTGTCTACTAAACAAATTAATAAAACAAATAACACGTGTGTCAGCATAGTTTCAAATACTAAGTCTATTGTGTCCTTTTAAAATCAATGTATAGAGTTTCAATGGATTCTTAGTTTCCCTAGTTTCTTTTTAAAATCAAGTCCATTCTGTATACTATCTATACACATCCAGCTTAAACATGAAATCCAAAAATAAAGACAAATAAAAATCACAATAGATTTGAGCAAACTATGCAATTTCTGAACCATTAAGATAAATGTTTTCCAGCCCCTTACTAAGCAAGAATTATCTCCATTTAGCATGAATAAGCCCCTTACTAAGCAAGAATTATCTCCATTTAGCATGAATAGTTTTCACTTCTTGACCCACTTCAATATCATTGTCCATTAAGATTGTGACTACATGCTAATGCAGGTAACCAATATGTGAAATAAAAAAATACCATATGAGATCTTTGCTCTCTTAGACAACCTTAAATTTTAGGCTTAGTGAGGTCCATTGTATTCACAAGAAGAGAATGCATTGAGGAAGTAAAGTCTGCAGTTGTTTCAGAGCCAGCAAGAAGGCCATCATGTCGTTTGGTGATTGGAATGAATGATATTTGATTTGGGTGGAGATGAAAGCTCCAATTTGGGTATAGTATTTCTACGCATCAGAAATGGAACATTATATGCAGCCTGCAAAGACAAAGCAAGCAGATAGGCCTAAGATTTCATCCTTCAATGACTTTCAGCTGGCTACTCTTTTAAGTTCTTACCTTCAAGAGAAGGAATCTAACACCAAATTTGAGCATGGTTTTCAGAAGAAACTGACTACAAAATAGATCGATAAAATAATCAATTCAACAAAAAATATAATTAAAACTGATTGAAAAGAATACGTCACCCATAATTTTGAACCCATAATTAAAACATGTTGGTTGCATGGTCCATAGGAATAGGATTTCAATTTGCTTCAAGCATTCAAAAAGCACAGGGCCATTACCTTGAAGATCAACACTTGAGATGACAATTATGATCTTGAGAAGATTGCAGTGTCTTTAAGCATCTCATTTTCACTGGAAAATGTTAAATCTTTTAACTTTCACTCAACTTCTATTTGGTAGCGAAGATACTGCCTATCCTTCTTCGAAGCTGAAATTAGTTTAAGAGGTAAAGGTCATCTTAGATATGATCCACATCAAAAAGGACAATGGGTAAGACAAATCCATAAAAAGTAATCCATTAAGCTTAAGCCTGACACTCAACTTATTGACATCTTAACAGCAGAAAACTTATTCATCCTAATCATTTATTTTGTAGATGTTAAAAGCAGAAAATTTAACCCATTAAAAAACTCTTGTTCCATTGCTTTTATCATAGTTCTAAAAGCATAACCAAAAGAAAAGGAAAAATAAATCAAAACATTTCATGATAGCATAAAACAAAAGACCAGAGTAGAGAAGATGAATGGGTACACTTTTGCAATTGAGCACCATTCTAGTAGCACTTAAACCAGAGACTCTCAATTATTTTTGTCAGAACAAACTTCTTATTGGATAGGTAATGTCATAGTACTCCACACAGATAAAATTAATGTTCCCTGAATATAAGATCAACACAACATCACCACATATAACAAAAGTAAATATTTTCATATGCACTCAGTAACACTACCAAGACTGATATAACAACCACACTCTAAAGCATGATTTTCCAATGATCCCCTAGATAGATTATAATGGAACAATGAAAAAGCATCATATTTGGGACCAAATTGAGATAGTTATCCTGTTTTTGAATCAATCAAGCAGGACAAAACAGATCACATATGCTCCACGTCCAACAGAAAAATACACATCTTTCAAAAGCTCTAATAATTAAAGATGCCTAAAGAAAAGAGCACCTTCTATGCAGTTCCCAAAACTTTGAGGACTTTCACGACGCCTTTAGTTTTCTACAATCTGCTTCATTCTTTGTCACCATATCTTCCCTTAACAAATCAAAATTTTATTTTGACATTGCAACTCCTTAGAGTGAAAGACACATAATGTCCATTCCTGGTAAACAATCCCTGTCATATAAAAAATAAGAACCATAAAAATTCAAATAAGAACTATACGTTCTCTCTTCATCTCATTATTGCCGATCCAAATTATCTTAGTTGCTCCCAACAACTTGGCTCCACAAATAGATTGCAGGTCAGGCAAATGCTAAGAAAAACAAACAGACCATAGATGATCCTTTCAAAATATGGCTTTAATACAGATTGTTTATGCCTTGAGAGTGATTGGACCCTTGATTATCCTATTCTAATTTGTAGATTCTTCATGAAAAATCTGGAAAAGTCTTAAAATCCCTTAACACAATCTCATGGATACAAAAATTATCAAGACAATAAACGAAGGGTCTTGAACATTAATTAAGAAACACTTATAAGTAATGTTTCTCATCTTTTCCAACTCCAGCATATGGTGATAAGCAGCATATATGATGCATCTAAAAACTGTGGTTAAATTGCATGCTATAACACTTTTTTGATGGTCCAATACAGAAGTTGGGAGACAAACTGCTGAGCAACATCTTAGCAAAATTAAAATTAGTCAAAATAAGCCTCTCTTTGCCCTCTTCTTTCTTCCTTTTAGGTTGAGGATGAGGTATTCTATCTACTCCCTCTTCTAGCATGGCTTTACTCAGATATTAAATGCTATCAAAATGTATATATAAACTACAGACTTCTTGACACCCTGAACTTATAGCTGCAAAAGCAGACTGCAAGACCAGGATTGAACTCGTATCCTCAAAGGTTGAAATATCTGTGACTTTGATCAATCCAAGCACTGTAAAGTGTAAAGCAACAAAGTGTGATTCAGTACAGGGTTAGGAAAATCCAAGAAACTCCCATGTAGAAAGATAGAGAATACCATTATTTCCATAAAACTGCACTAAAACATGTCCATCACTGGCAGGGTCAGATAATGCAGGTCTTTCTTCCATGATCTGGAAAAGTTATGTTTATAATTAATATAAATGACGGGGTTATGAAATTTGAAAAATAAAAAGGACACAGAAAAACCAGCAAGTTTTTAATTTGCATTCTGTTACATTCATCCTTCTCTGTTTCTTACGCTTCTGTAACTGCTGATCCAAGGCTGGGAAAAGGGGCATTTGGATTTAAATGGGTTGTGGGTATCTGATTAGCTTGGTCTAGGAGTAGATTTCGTTACTCTCAAGCTGGTTTTCTTCCTTAACTCAATTCTGTTTTCTGTATTGGTTTGTTATTTTCTATCTCTTGTACTTCCTTTTATATAAAGTTTTCTTATCCAAAAAAACAATTAAAAAGGAAAAATTAAAAGATCATAAGGTATAACATTCTATTGTTTATATCAAGTCATTTTAAATTTCAAATGCAAGTTCTCCAATTTGAAAGAAAGGATGCCATACAATATCCAAATGCCTGAGTATTACGCACTAAACAATTTGTATGGATAATTGGCTGCACTTTAATCCCCTTTTGATCTGTAGTGTAGAGATGATACACAATCACTTAGTGAAAAAACACAAATCAATTTAAGCATATATCTTCAAATTACAAAGCTTAATATTTAGTTTCCTCATGAAAAGTTATTTCACAATCTTATAACAACCATAAACAAAAAGAAAATTGAAAAATAATGAAAAGATGTTTTCTTCTTACTCTCATGTAGGAAGATATTACCTGAGCTCTCAAATCATCAGCAAGTTCCCTTACAATGCTTTTTCTCAATGCCTGCTTCTACTCCTTGTTTTGTGAGAGATCCATGAGCTATTATTGCTGTAATAGGAACAAACCATGAGTAGGTACAACTACAACATTCAGTGACAAATGAATAAACACAATATTTAGGCTACATTTTAGTATCTCAGTGCTAATTAAACTCACCATCAAACACTCATAAAGAAGAAAATTGAACAACAACTGAATAAAGGCCATAACATTAATCAGTCCAGAATGCCCTTTCACATCCCTAAATTCTTCTTGAAGAATCTAAACAAATGAAAATAACAAATATGAATTAAAGAAGCTAGATATGGACACAATCAAGTCATTACAGAATTCAAAATTTAGAGGGGGGTAATTTACCATATCATAAAATTTGGCTTCAAAATTTCCAGCATGATGATCAGTAGTGCTAACGGCTGATGCAACCTGACCACCTCTAAGTACCACCTACATAAAACACAAGGTATGTAATTCAGAAAACATAAAAGGAGAAAACAAAAAATAGATAGAAGATTATCATCTGGAACTATCAAGTATGAACTATTTGGAATTAATTTCATGAGTCAGTGACCAGCTAACTGGAAGGGGAGGTGAAGTGTGGTTGAAAGAGAAATCAAACAAATCAGTAGGAGTTCACAACATGGGGTATTTATAGCCAAAATTTGAAACTACAGTGACAAAACCACACATCTAGCAGATGGAGGTAATCATAGTACATAAATTTTAAAAAAAATTGATTTTCAAAAAAACAAAATCTACAATACAGATAAGAGGATTGAGTAGTACAAAATATATACAACACAATGGAGATAATTAATGGAGCCTTGGATTGACATTGACCATTTGATTAGAGAGTCAACCTTTGTTGATGCATTCAAACCTACAATTTCGGTTTTGCAGGAGAAGGGATGACGCATGAACATGGGATGGTTTGAGATGTAGAGATGTGAATGGTAAGACCATAAACGGCGGCAAAGAAATTGTGAGGCAAACATCAACCAGCGGCCAAAAGCAAACCATCATCACATCAATCTGATAGGACGCAATTGATGGGTTGGTGAAAAGGGGATGGAAAGTTGAACGAAAACACGGCATCACAGTTAGGGTTTCGGATTGAAGTGAAGATGAAGAAAACTTTGGAAGAGAGATGAATAAATCAGAAGAGCGTGACTTGTACTTCAGAGTTGGTAGAAAGGGGGAGAGGACATGCCAAAGCAATCTAGGGTTCGTCATGGTAGGGGAGGAACAGTGAAGAGTTCAGAACGACGTCGTTTGCAAGGCTGAAGCTGAGAAAAAAAAATTGCGTTAAAGCAGTGGACACGTGGCGAGCCATGATTGGAGGTCTTTTAGCTACAGTAGTGGAAGAATAAGAAGTAGTAGATGTTTGCTCACAAATTCTACTCAACAAAAACAAGCAAATAAATCCTAAAATATCCTCCTCTTTTTATATCTCGTATTTCACATTTTTTCATTGCCAATATTTTTAGGTTCTGCCAACTCTGCAGAAACTTCTACAAGGGAGATCAATTACAAAATAAATGACTCAATGGTATGAAGTTGAATTTTTACTGAAGTAGCAGATTGTTCTTAATTTATCTATTTGCATTGCAATTTTGCTTTTTGAATTTATATTCTCACATGAAACAAGTGGCATTGGAAAACCCTTTATATGCTAATCTAAACATCTTTGGCAAAAAAAAAGATTTATACCAAAATATGATGTAAAAGGTTAAGGTGAAAAAAAAGGGGAGAATTCGGGAATTAGATTTCCCGCCCCTCATTTAGAATTGCCACCCATTTAAAAATGAGGAAAAACCAAAATTGCCCCTCAGTGTTTTACTCCAGAGGTTGAACATTCGGACTCATCCGAATGTTCAACTTTCGGACTCTGTTAATATTAGAATAGAAATCTCTCAATTCAGATTCACTTTTAGAACAGAACAAAACATCAACACTTGGAGCTCTCAAGACGTGCGACCCAGAAGCGACCTAGAAGCGACAAAAGCGACCAAGAATCGCGACCAAAAATGACCAAGAATCGTCCGTGTTTCAAAAGCGACACTGAGGTAATTCGATTTCCTTTTGAGACAGTATCTGGTTTGAGAGGTCCGAATCTTGAAGTTTCATATTAATCCAGTTCAACAACTCTCGGACGTCTTAAAAAGGGGGGTGGAAAATTTAATTATCAACCAGTCCGAACCTTATAGTCCTGGAGAGATCCGAACCTTATAATCCTGGATCTTTCCACATCTACAATAAAGCATTTGAATCTTTTCACACATGTGTTCTCAATATCAATTATTCATTTATGTTAGGCTAAAAAGCATTTTTGACCCCTGATGTTTTAAGTTTGTGCAAATTCTGCCCCTACTCTATTTTTGTCGATGTTTTTACCCCTCATGTTTTCAAACAGTGCACCGTCTACCCCTCCGTCAGTCAGGATTTATCAGAAGAGGTTCCTGAGTGGATTGGAGAGATGAAGAGGAGTATATGAAGTTGATGATGATCAAGGAAATGATATAAATTAAATTTGCTTGATGTATATATCAATTATGTATGTAACTGAACTGTTTAAATGCATGTTTTGCTACTTACAGGTCTTGAGTTTGAGTCTCCTATGCCTCATTTTTCCAATTTCACTTGTAATTTCCACGTGGCAGGTCCAAAAAATATATAAAAAAAGCCAAATCAGCTCATTCCGTTATTTTTTTAACGTCTGACTGACGGAGGGGCAGACGGTGCACTGTTTGAAAACATGAGGGATAGAAACATCGACAAAAATAGAGTAGGGGCAGAATTTGCACAAACTTAAAACATCAGGGGCCAAAAGTGCTTTTAAGCCTTTATGTTAATATAGAGATATTTCCAAAGGACAATGCACCTCCACCTGGAAGCTTCACAAACATAACAAAAGATTAATATTAGTTATTTACTAATTATATATTAAGGACTATTTGTGTAACTTTTGAAATGCTTAACTTAGATTATGTATTGTTATTTTGCTTCACTTTTCAAATGCTTAACTTTTATTATGTATTGTAATTTTGTTTAAATTGGATTATGTAACTTTGCAATTTTAAAGTCATGTTATTTTTGCTGCAATTGGACTAAAGTCATGTTATTTTAACTGTAAGTAAAGCATCCGAACGTATAACTCTCGGACGGGGTCCAAAACATCAACAACGGTACTGGTGTAGAGGTTTAAGTCCCAGAGGGTAGTTCAAGCATTTTTTTAAAAATGCTGGGGTGACAATTCTAAATGAGGGGTGGGAAATCTAATTCCCGGAGAATTCGTTTGAGATGGTAGAGAGGGGGAAATTTCATAATGCAGAAAGCAGAATTGATGGGTGAATCTTGGGCCTTAGACCCTTATTTCGGGTTAGAGTATTTGGGCTATTACTCCAATCAATAAACTGCATATGTTTTTATTGGGCTCAAACCCAAACTGAAGCATTTTCCTCTATGCTACTCGTAATAGTTTTCACAAAACCACTCCTCGTTATAAACATATAAATTTGTGGTTTTGACTATTGTCATATTAAGCACTTATGGTCATAAGCGCTTATGACATAAGCGCTTATTCATTAGCTATTTTTGAAAATTTATTGAAATAAATTAAAAATAAGCTGTATATAAGCATAAGCTGTTTTTCATAAGCTATCCTGAGTAGCTTACGAAAATAAGCTGAAAATAGCTTATGGCAGGTCATAAGCTGTTTGCATAAGCCCTCTCAAACACTGACATAAGAGCTTATGCTGTCAGATAAGCTCAAATAAGCTCTTCCAAACTGGGCCATCATGCTAATGAAGCCACATTATATATAACCATTAATTTGACAATTATATGAGTAGACATTAAGACACACACTTATGGGTTAAACATTTTGGTTCCAAAACTAAACTACATGAACGTGGTTTGATTAATTTCCTACTCGATCCATCATCACAAGTCTTACCTAACCTAATTTAGACTGCTTTTCAATTGCAAATATAGTGGTCCTGTTATGAGGTACCCCATGACTATGATCCATGAGTGGTCATGTTCCTTATAGACTTGTTGGTTTATGTCAAAGTCCTCTCATTACCAACGCGTTATATTTTGTTGCTAGCGTCATTTATAGCATACCGATGTAACCGAACCAAGTATGTTACCTACTATATGCATGTTCTCTTCTCACAACATATTTACCGGCAAATGAATGGAGAATGATATGTAAACATCTTATAGCAAAGACACACCAGCATATATCTAGAGTGAGAAACGAAGAAAAGATAGATAAGTTTTAGGGTGTGTTTAATTTAAAATTTCAAATGTGAATCTGAGTCTAATGTGGACCAGAGCTTCAAACGCGGATCTCCATCGTTTTATAGATGTTTGGGAACTAATTTTGAGAATCGATTCTAGGAGTTTGATCGAACCGGCAGAATTGACTTAGAGTAGCTTCTCCATCTTTCTAATCCGATTTTGTGTATTTGTACTATAAATCAGTTACGAAAATCAATTATGAGAAAATTTATCCAAACATATACTCCCTTTGTTCCTTATTATAAGAACCAAATGAAGGGTGTAGCTTGGTCCTTTTTATAAGAACCAATTCAAATTTTAAGGTGCATTAATTATATTTTGGCAACAATACCCTCATTTAATTGAGGTTTTTCTTTCTTTCCACTATACAAGTCATTAATGATAAGTAGAAATTAAGAAAAATAAGTTGGGGTAGTTTTGTAAAGTCAAGATAAATTTGAACAAATTTAATACTACCAACCACTTTCTTAAGGGGTGTGCATTGGTGGTTTGGTTCTTACATATAGGAACAGAGGGAGTATCACGTAACTTAAACTAACGTTACCAGTTCTGGTAACGCTGATCCAAATACACACTTAATGAATGTGATATGTACAATGATGTGATGTGATAATATGAAAAATAAAGAGAAAAGAGAAAATGGTTAATGCATCTTTGGTGTGATTTATGCAAGTCTTTTATGACATAATGTTATTGGATGTCAGTGCAAAACTTATTTACACTGGTGTTGTCTAAATTACCATAGACATGATTTAAGTTAAACCACCAATCCCTGATGAATCAATGACAATTAAGATAACTTTTAAAAAAAAGGCGGGTTACAAATTTCATATTTAATAGGGTTAATCCTCTACTTGGTCCCTGTGGTTGTGTGGCCGTCTGAAATTAGTCTCTCCCCGGAAAATCTGAAAATCTAAGTCCCCGCGTTTGAAAAAGTGTGTGTAGCAGGTCCTCGCCGGAGGGACTAATTTTCACACACTTTCCAAACCCGAGGACTTAGATTTTCAGATTTTCCGGGGAGGGACTAATTTCAAATGGCCACACAACCACAGGGACCAAGTAGAAGATTATCCCTTTATTTATTTATCTAAAATATTATTGATGCACCTAAAACTAGGATGATTTAACTCATATAATCATTTTTCATAAACCCCATTTAAATATTATTAGTGGTCTCCACTCTTCACATTTTGCTTCACTTAAGTAGTATGATATAACTTATTTTTTAGGGAATTCTTTTTTCTTCTTTGAAACAAAACTCAAATCCAAAATTTATTAAGGAGAATCAAGCATCTACCCATGAATTAACCACCCTCCACTCTGACCTTGCTATAAAGCATTATATGTAGTTTAACTTGTCTTTTTGTTTTTTAATTGGTGGTAGAGAATTTAATGTCTGCAGGTGCTAATAAATACATTGAGAAGATTAAGAAGATATATATATAAGCTGTATAAGTAGAAACAACCTCAATTCACAGGGTGGCCCATATCTATGTAGTATGTATCTATATGATTGAATTGCCTTCTCCTTAACCTGCCTTTTGCCTAATTGGGCCCCACAAGGTTTTAATTCTCTGAGAACTCTTATGTTGATCTGTCACCATCCTTCTTAATCAGATCCTTGTAATTACTTTATTTCAGTATACAGCAACAGTAGTGTTAAATACACTGAAGCAAGATCATCAGCCATAGAGGTCTCGTGTGCAGTATATGTTAACCTTCAGTCTTTATAATTCGCTTCAAATTTAGTCGTAAAAAATGCTAAAAGCACAGTGATTTTGACATACTCTTCAATGCAGTTTTTATAGTTTGTCTTTTAAGTAATCTGTTTACAAGGGGAGTACTTTATTATTCTAACTAACTTTTCTCGGTAATTGTTCTCCTTCTAATTTTTGTTTTCCAAGATCTCTGAAATATAAAGCATTGCAACATTTCATGTTCCCCTTCCACATACCGGGTCAATCCCACTTGCTGGTGTCAAGTTTCCATGCATCACAAGTCCTTAATGGCTAGAACTGCCACGCACCTAATTTTGTCATATAAATGTTTGTTAGGAATCACTTTATTCACCACCATAAGTGATTGTACTCCAAAAATGAATTAGAATCCTCACATGTGACATATTAAATATCCATATGTGATAATCTTGATCCACTCTAAACTACTCTGACTGGTCTAAATCTTTGGGATCGTGCGGCCTCAATTGTTCCAAATGTACACTTTTTTAGTGAACTGGTTCTGAAAGTGGACATTTGAAGCACGTATGACAATAAGTTCATTAGCACTTTTTTATAAGTAAGTTTGAGAATTTTTTTTGAAATAATGTGAAATTAAGTTATAGATAAACATAAATTCTAAATCACCAAAATAAGTTCAAAACTTATAAGTACGCTCTAAGTTATTTACATAACTCTCTCAAACACCTGCATAATATGCTATAAGATAAGCTCAAACAAACACTTCCAAATAGGGAGCAGAAGCGAATGCTGGAAGTGTTCCCTTAACTTCTTATTTATTTCTCATAACTTTATAATAACATGAGTTAACCGAACATGAAGACATTGAAGAGGATACATACGTACATGACATGACAACTTGTCCCATAAATATAGTGTGGGTATTTGTTACAACTCCTTTTCAGCCTGCACTCAAATACCATCCTTGGCAGCATCATTTTAATGAAATCGTGATGAGGCCAAGTAGAATGGAAAAAATGTACACACTATGGCTCTTTTTGATTGAAATCTTTTTACATATTTCCACATCAAGCAGTGGCAAAGTCCCTGCAATTATAGTGTTTGGAGACTCCTCTGTGGATTCAGGTAACAACAACTTCATTCCAACCATGGCCAAAAGCAACTTTGAGCCTTATGGTCGTGATTTTCCAGATGGAAATCCCACTGGTCGCTTCTCCAATGGCCGCATTGCTCCTGATTTCATTTCTGAGGCCTTTGGCCTTAAGCCAACAATCCCTGCTTACTTGGATCCTGCTTATAGCATATCAGATTTTGCTTCTGGTGTTTGCTTTGCATCTGCTGGAACTGGCTATGATAATAGCACTTCAAATGTTGCTGTAAGTCTTCTTCAACTAGTCACTTTTTCCAACACATCTTTATCTTCAAATGTACTCATCTACACCATTCGGTCGTTTTGAAAAAAAAGTTAAAAATTAGATCAATATGTTATCCCATGGCACATGAAAATATATGAGGATAAAGATTTAAGTATGTGCAATTATCATTTTTCTTAATTGAGTAGTGCATGTTTGGATTGATCTTCAAGTCTTTTGGAATCAATTCTCCTCCCACAAAAGCTACTATGTGTCATGTCTCCCTGAATCAATTATGGTTCTTCAGTGAAAATCTACCGTGTATCCAAAGATGCACTAACATAGTTGAGTTTGCGGTTGGTACCATGTTTGGGAGCCTTGGAACAAATTTTCATTCACCATAATCACTTTTAGTTAGTTATAGATAGATGCTTTACAATCGGCTTAGAAAATTGATATTAGTTTCAAAATCAATTATACGAAGAAGATAGAGAGAGTAACTTCTGCGGAAGACATAATCAATTGTGTAATTTCATAAACAATTTCCATTTAAAAGCGATTTTACCCACTCAGAATTGATTCTGAGAGGTTCCCAATAAGGAACCAAACAAACACCAAATCAATTTTACAAATCCGAACATAGATCACTTTACTTTCAGTTCATTTTTATTATAATTAATTTTATCAAAATCAATTCTAACAACGTTGATCCAAACAGACACTAAATGATGCTAACATTGCTACCCTGAATGATCTTTCTTGCATGAATTTTTATTTTTTCTGATACTTTGGTAGGATGTCATACCTCTATGGAAAGAAGTTGAGTACTACAAGGACTACCGACAGAAATTGGTAGCATATCTTGGTGATGAGAAGGCTAATGAAATAGTAAAGGAGGCTTTGTATTTGGTCAGCATAGGAACAAATGATTTTCTTGAGAACTATTACACATTCCCAGAAAGAAGGTGCCAATTCCCTTCTGTTCAGCAGTATGAGGATTTTCTCATTGGACTTGCTGAAAACTTCATCAAGCAAATTTATGAGCTTGGAGCAAGAAAAATTTCTCTTACAGGGTGTCCACCCATGGGGTGTCTGCCATTGGAGAGGGCCGTCAACATTTTGGACCACCATGGTTGTTCGGAAGAATACAACAATGTGGCTTTGGAATTCAATGGAAAGTTGGGATTGTTAGTGAAAAAGATGAACAAGGAGCTTCCAGGGCTTCAATTAGTAGATGCAAATGCATATGATATGCTGCTGCAAATTGTTACACAGCCTTCTTATTTTGGTAAGTTTTTTTTATTGATTGTGCTTAACTGTTTTTATAGGTATATCTGCTTTGTTACTCAAATAATTTCCTTTCCATTTGGATGAGAAATTTATTTATAACTTCTAGTTTTAGCAAAACTTTGTAAAGCAAAACTACTTAAGCTCTGTTTTTTTAAACGTGCACATTTCGAAGCATAAAAGCCAACCGAACTAAAAAGGCGGATTGAACATGTGCTTTTACTTTTTTCAACTTTGTACAAAATTTAGTGTTGTAAGCTAATTATAACTTTCACCTTAAACTTTAATTAAAACAAGAATATATTTGCTGATGTGACGGAATTTAATTGGGTGACTGTGTAAACAAACTGACGGTGCACATACATTAAATTCTTTTTAAAATATTAAATAATTCACTTCTAAAGTAATTAGTTCTACATAAAATGTAAGCTCGCTTGCTCTAACTTCTAGATCAAGGAGTGTTAGCAACCCTCAATTTCTAAAATTCTATTGGTCGAAATTTATGCAAGTCTTATATTTTCATTAGGCTCCACTTAAATTTTAATCAATCAATGAAAAAGTATCTAAAGAATATGTCACCAAGATTTATAGACCACACACAAAATTACTAAAACAAAAGCTAAGAAAATCCACTTATCACCACCACCAACAGATAAACACTCTAAAGAGTTCCAAACACAAAATGCAGCAAACTTCTATGCTTTTGATTTCAACTTCCACATGTTATTAGTTTGGTTAGATTTACTGCAGCACTGTGATAAAGTTACTTCCATGCTTTTAATTTCAACTTCCACACATTTTTGAATTAGCAGGTTTTGAAGTTGCTGGAGTGGGATGCTGTGGAACAGGAAGATTTGAGATGGGTTACATGTGCGACCCAAAAAGCCCATTTACATGCACAGATGCAAATAAATATGTATTTTGGGATGCTTTCCACCCCTCACAAAAAACAAGTCAGATAGTCTCAAATTATTTGATAGAAAAACATTTGGCAAAATTTCTTTGATTTAGTACAGGGACAAAATGTCCTTCCCCTTCTATAGGTATGCTTGTGATGTTCTGGAAATGGGCAATTATTAAACCACTTTCGTGAATGTAATCATGTAATACATTTATACATTGATGTAATATTTTCATTGTAAATGTAACCCTCTATGTCGAATTGACATCAAAATAATATAAGGATATTGATAATTGCATATTTAATTTTTTTTCCATGGCTTGAATAAATTTTATTGGCATGACCACAAGTATCTTACATGGAATGCATAATATTCAATTGACGTTTTTTATTTTCTTCATACTCAGTACATAAAATTAACTATAGATCTTATTTAAGAGGAATGAAAAATATATGGTCACTTCAACCAATAATTTTTTCTATGTAACTCACATCCATTTTTACTCCAAGATTTTTACTGTATTGGTTGCGAGGGATACTTAATCAATATATGCAACTCACATTCACTTACTCCATGAGTCAGTAAAATATATGGTCACTTCAACCGATAATAATTTTTTGTACAGTACTACAGACTCTGACTTTTTATTTTTATTTTTTTAAAGTTCCATAATTTTATAAATCAAGAGGTGGAAACCCCATTTTTAGTACAAAACATAGCATCTTATACTGCTGAACAGATTAGGAGGATCAGATTCTACCAAAACATGATCCTGATAGTGAAAAGCCATATGGGCAATAAACTCAGCAACATCATTGACTATTTGCGACAGTTAGTAGAATTTAAATTCCTAAAGAAGGATGAAAGAAGTTTGCAATCCTGCACAATTCTAGCAAAGAAGTTGTTGAAAGGCACGAGTTTGGTCCATGCTTGGTAAAGTTGTATGCAGTTTGTTTAAACTTCGAGATCCTGAAACTCGAGATCCTAGGCCAAGAGAAGGAACCAACGTAGTCCTAGTGCTTCAGCAATTACAAGTTCATGCATAGAGGGAAGAAATTTGCAACCTGCAGCAAGGGAGAAACCTTCATGGTCTCTGAAAATAACGCTCAAACTCGTTCCTCTTGAGGCTCTGATGGATGCGTTAATGTTAGCTTTGATGGTGTCTCCCTGTAGAGCGTGCCAATGGGGAGGTGGAGGGGTTTAGGGTTTAGGGGGGCATAGGCTCGGGTTGTTTGGGGCTCTGGACTCCGACTTGGGAGGTACATAAGTGAGGCCTGTAGAACCACTTGGTTAGGGGGAGTTCTCTTGGTTTCAAACAACCACAAATTCCTTCTTTTCCAAATTGCCCATATGAGTGAGAAAAGCCAAGGGAGGCCTTCGTTAGGTAGACTTGACATCATAAGCTCCAACCAACATCTGAATGATGAGACATCTTTCACGGGGATATGGAGGCCTAGAGGAGACAAACACCATATTCTTTTTAACTTCAAGGCAAGTAAGTAGGACGTGGCCAACTGATTCTGGGGCTTCCCCACACATAGGACAGGTTTGACCCATCTCTACTCCCCGGTGTTGTAGGTTATGCTTCACTAGTAGCGAATTTTAGGCAGATCTCAAAATAAGTTTCTTACATCTAGGTTGGATTTCCACGCGCCATAGTCTTGTCCAGAACATATTGGAGTTGGCATCATAGGAGGTTGCTTCATTCAGGTTGTTTGAAGGAGGCCCACATCAGTTTATCTGGCTTTGCATGGATGAGAAGTGGTATCTTCAGAATCTGTTTTGCTTCGTAGTAGGAGAAGGTCGATGAGATTATATTAGTCTTCCATGAATTTTTGTCCCTATCAATAAGGTCTGCAACCCATGTGAGACTTTGAGGATGTTGTCCTCTTTGCCCAGGTCTCTCATTCAACTTTTGTGCTAGCCAAGTGTCATGCCAAAGAGGCTCCTCCAAGTGTAGCTAGGTCGATATCCTTTAGCTAGGAGTGAGTTTGGATTTGTTCTCAGAAGCCACCATTACTTTGCTAGTAGGGCTTTGTTGAAGTTTTTGAACCTCCTGAACTCAAGACCACATTTTGCCTTCCTCATTGTGATTTTCTCCCCGCTTAGCCAATGCATCTTCCTTTTCTCTACATCCCCTCCCGAGTAGAAGCGGCTACTAAGGCTCTCAATGTGATGTGGATGTGAGTTTGAAAATTAATATGAATAAATGATAAATTTATAAAACCATAATTAAAATAGCTATATTTCTTGTAAAAAAATAGCTATATTTGCACCGACAATGGCATAACCTGCGACCAACTACAAGTCCATTCATCTCAACGTATAAAAGGTTTCCAAAACCTGCCATTCTTCTCCATTTTGCACTAAGAATTTTCATTTCTAACAATTTAATATTTATTCAATACTCCATCGCTACCAACAAATTTTTTTGGAAACTCTTGATCTTCACGCCTATGGCTTCCAATGGTGCTTCTCTGGTATGGTATCTCTCTCTTCTTCTCTCCCACTCTATGTGTGTGTTTTTGTGTGTTGGAGTATTCAGCTGAAATGGAATGTTACATACAGCAAACTGCTGCGGATACAGAGAATAGCTTGGAGAAGATCAAGCGCCAGCTAGCTTCTGGTTCTGGTAGAAACTTGTTGCAAGGACCACTTCTCAAGCGATCTGAAACAGTAATTTGATCCCCATTTAACTTTTTTGTTTCTGGGTATAAGCTATGTTGGAGTTTTGATCAATTGGGTGTATATATATGGAGTTTCATTGGTTACCCATTTCTGGATTTTGGTTCATAGTTGCAAATTTAGCTCCAAGTTTGTATTTTTTCGCTTGGAGATGGTAGTGGTTATATAATAATTCCAATATGTTAAGGGGTTTTTTCGTGTTCATCTGATTAGTCTTTGTTAAATTTCTGTAGATTAGTGTCTTGAAAGTTGAATCCTGATGCTTTTAGAAGATGCCTTGATGCAATGATGTTTCTGTCTGTCTTTTTCACTAGCTTTTGACAATTTTTTATGTGTTTGCAGCTAAGAAAATGGAATGAACGATGGGTTATATTGGACCCTACAACCGGGAGAACGGAATACAGGTAGGTTTATACACGTTGTTCCTTCTGGTTTCTCTTTATGTCCAGGAAACAATGATTACTGAACCTTTTTATGTTGTTCTCTGTGGAATAGGACAAGAAGAAATGAACCAACTGTTAAGGGAACGATTGTGTTTGATGCGAATAGCTCGATTACTGTATCTCCTGTGAACTTCCAGTAAGAATTATAATGTCTTGAACTTGAGTAGTGTCCAGTTACAAAGTTCTGGTGGATTAAATTTATTTTGTAAACCCATTTACATGATGTTCCTAACTTTCTGTGTGTCAGTGGATTGCCAAAGTATGATGGATGCTGCATTTGTATCCTTTTTCTGAACTTACAATCAACAGTTAGTTAAATTACTAACAGCTGGGCAAAAGTCACTCTTTAACGGTCTCCATAAGATATTGGGACACCACAGAAAAGGGATTACTTCCTCTGTGCTGAGACTCCTGGTGCAGCTAGAGCTTGGGTGTCAACCTTACAGTATGTTTTCTCGTTTAGTTACACTCCCGCTTTCTTCTCTTTTTCATGCTCTCTCGTTATGAAAAGTTCAACTGTTGTGCAAAATAAATTTTTATTTGTTCTTTATAAGTTATACTGTTGTGCAATGTGTTATTGCTTATGATAATTTTCTTTCTTATCTAAGACCTTCCATCTAAAAGCCCTTGAAATGGTTTTGCTTTTAAATGTTATACTACAATACTACATGCCATGCTCCTTGAAGTTAGATTTATTTGTATTTTAGATTGATTTGAAGTTGGATATTAAGTATTTTAGATACTTCTGATCATCATCATTGCAAGATCCTATTACTAAAATAATAATAAGAACGTTAATATGCTTGGAGAATCTTATTTGTTGTGAGAGTGTTGGACATGCCTGTGGCTCTTATAGAAACTGAAGAAACAGTAACTTCATTAATCAAACAATGGATTCCATCCTTCAAACTGGCGGAATTTCCCTTGTATTAAGACTGTAACGGAAAACAAGAGCAATGAGATCAAACAAGTACAATCAGGTCCTGCGGATGGAAGTCCCTATCTAGGCCTCAGGCCACCCGAACCCTGCTTTTCTGCACGGATCTTCTTCAACTTGATATTTACTTATGTTATAAAATGTATTACATATCTATGAATCACTGAGTGCGTGGATCAGCTGACATGGGTTGATCCAGCTTAACCAGAGGTCTCAGGTTCGAATCTTGGGTATGTAGCTATGTTTAATACTCGGAGGGAGAGTTCTGCCTCTTTTAGTGGTCCTATCAATCTTGATCAGGATTGTCTCTGGTGGAGCATGTGGTAGATAATCCCCTTGATAAGATAGTTAGTGACTTAGTGTAGTACTTAGTTAAGGGAATTGGTTAGAGAGTGAGTGAAGAAAGGATATAAATGGGAGGGAGGGGGAATATGTAGGGTATTTGGATTTCATTGCAATCAAAGCCATTTGGGGAAAGTTCCAGGTCTCTCAAATACCTGGAGTGTATTAGAGATCTATTAATAAACATTGTTCTGTTTTCTGATCCAATTCCTTTTCTATTAGGATACCTGCAGTCTTAGACCCCAAAAACTATTACATACTCATGAATATCTAATTTATAAAAAATGTGGCATGCGTGATCAATATGTTCATATCATATTTTTCAACGGTCTGCTTTGTTAAGTTTGTCGGGCATAAGAAGTTATTTAGCGGAATAAATTGAACAGGACTTTTTTTTGAAGTAAATGGATCCCCACTCGATGATTCAAATAAAATTAAAATGAAAAGCTAATGTATGGTTCAGCTTATATTGTCAATGTTTCTTCTTACATTGTAATTTTGTCTGGTATCTTTGCTTTTAACTATAATAGATTAATTTCTATGATTTGAGGATTGCTTCTGTTGCAAATTTTCTTGCATTATTTAATTCAGTATCTGATTTGTATAACCATTTGACATTAGTGCAACCCAATTGGTTCTAAAAGCTCACAAGGAGGCTGTGGATTCCTTAAGCGGCAATGGTTCCACTAAACTAGGAACTGTCGCAGCAGTTGTTGCCGCAGCCAATTCAACGGCCGTTGAATGTTCTAAAGAAATTGAAGCAGCAATGCAAATATCTTTACGGAACACTCTGGGAATGATGACAAATAAGACAACTGATGGTCCAATGGATGATTTAACAATCATGAAGGTATATTCTTACTGGTACTTTTCCATCTTTCCTTTATCTAGATCAATGAAAACATGTTCCTGCTTTCATTGAGGACACCACTTTCATGGGGAAAGCTTTCTTGTACAATATAGTATCAGAATCCCACTTGAAACGTTATGGAACGGGTGGCTGGTCTTTTTGAATACTTCCTTTCACTAAGTTCCTGCTTCCAGTAATTAAATCTAAATTTTGTCACTGATTGGGGTTTTGAAAGATGGTATAAAAATAGTCTTTATTATCTACTAATAAATGAAACATCACTAATGAAGAAATGGTGAACATAATTTTTGTCTCTTTATTTGTCATATATTAAACAATACAAGCTTTTCTGTCAATGGTTTAATAACATTATCAGTGGCTGGCTCTATTTTTCATTAAGCTTTTAGGGTTAGATAGTTTACCCTTAACTCTGCTGTTTGTTTGGTTTACTTACCTTTACAGACTTTCTAGTGTATTTCCAACAAAAATAAATAAAAGAGAAGAAAAGAAAAGTGTCTCTCTCAGGTTGATCATGTTAGGATCAGCGAGATAGCAAAACATTGAGGAATTGCATATCCAATGGACTTATTAAGAAACCACACTATTACCACATCTTAACCTTAACCTTCTTACATTGGTCTTGTTGATGTTATCGGGTTAGTTTCCTGTAATTTTGAAACTTCCAAGCAGCTGAAGTGTGTTCTCTTCATTTGAAGTTCATATGGTTCCACTGACTTTGACCCTTCTTAGCAGAACCTAAAGATTGTGATAATGGAATATATTTTGGTACCCCTAAATTAGGAGGAATATTTGGCTAGATCTGACGAAGGAAGTTTATGTACTCTAGGGGAAGTCTCTTCCTTTTTTTTATGCCCGTAGTTTGGAGTCAGAAAATGGTGGCTGATGTCAAAGAAAATAAAAGATGGCGGTTTTAAATGGAGAAGGGAAGTATTTAACTAGAATTATATGTAGGTGGATGTTTTACTCTCTTGTTCCTACATTTTTTTCGATTGAGATTTGGTTCTGAAGATATTCCTCTGTTCTGCAGGAAACTCTATTGGTCAAGGATGAGGAGCTACAGAATTTTGCTCGAGATCTTCGTACCCGGGATTCAACTATAAGAGATATAGCTGAGAAACTATCTGAGACTGCTGAAGCTGCCGAGGCAGCTGCATCAGCGGCACATACTATAGATGAGCAATGGAGAAATGCCTGTGAAGAAATTGAGAGTCTGAAGAAAGACTCAGAGAAGCAGCTAGAGCTTTCTGCTCAGAAGGTGTGCCATTATGGTGCCTTTTAAATTGTTATTTTTTGAGCTGATTGAATTTTTAGTGATTCTCAGTAACATAAATATGAACATTTCACTCAGATATTATGAATATTACTTCGAGTGAAATCGCCTTACCGGTTCATTTTGTTGATAACATTTATTCTTTTGTAGCTAAAAGAGTATGAAGTAAAGATCATAAGCTTGAGCAAAGAAAAAGAGCAGTTAAGTAAACAGAGAGAAGCTGCTACTCAGGAGGCAAACATGTGGCGCTCTGAGCTGGGAAAAGCTAGAGAGAGTGGTGTGATCTTAGAAGGCGCTCTTGCAAGGGCAGAAGAAAAGGTTAGGGTCGCAGAGGCAAATGCTGAAGCTAAGATAAAGGAGGCGGTTCAGGGAGAATCGGCAGCAGTAAGCGAGAAGCAGGAGCTTCTTGCATATGTGGACAAACTCAAAGCACAACTTCAAAGGTTTAGGCATCTTTTCTTCTTCAGCATTGCATAAAATTTGCATTAACTAGGTTCTATTTAATTTGCTTTTCTATATAACATAAGCTTCTTATTTTGTTTCTGAGTGTGTTCTCAACCCAAACATGCTGGTGGTAACAACATATTAAGCATGGCAATGAGTGAAACGTGAGAATGAAATGAAATGTAGGATGTTAAGTTGATTGAGTTGGTATTGTAAGTCAATTATTTGCTATGAAATGCATTGTGATCATGAAAACAGAGAGAACTATGATAATTGAAGCCTGTGTTGAATTACAATGTTGACATGCTAGATAATTTTCTTGTTAATAGACAACACATTGATTCAACTGAAGTTTTTGAGAAGACGGAGTCTTGCTCAGATACAAAACATGTGGACCTGACTGAAGAGAATGTGGATAAAGCATGCTTAAGTGTTTCTAGATCTGTTCCTGACCCGGCGGCGGCCGAGTGTGTGGTCCAGATGCCAACAGACCAGGTGATCATTCAGCCTGTTGGAGACAATGAGTGGAGTGATATTCAGGCAACAGAGGCAAGAGTAGCTGATGTTCGGGAAGTTGCATCTGAATCTGAAGTAAGCAGCTTGGACATTCCTGTGATTAGCCAACAAGGTACCAATCACCAGTGAACAAGGAGCAAACACTTTTAATAAACCCTGATATAATCCACATTCTTCCAACATGCAGAATTTTTATGTTATAGGGAATTTAACTACATCATTATGTTGGGTGGCCATGTAAACCTCTCCACTTCAGCTTTTAGGCTAGTGAATGAGGTTTTATCGTACATACCCTTCCCTGAAAACCTGTAAAATTTATTTATGTGGTATACAAAGTTTATTTATACATGTAAAATTTGACCAATAAACAGATTGATCCTCAACCAAGTGTTTGGTTAGAGAGAAACTGAGGGGAGGAAAGGGAAAATGAGAGGGTAAAATTTCTCTCTTCGTGTGGGGAATGAATATTCTTGTGTTAAATTTTACTTGATTTTTTCATATGAATTTTGTATCTATGTCAAATTATACGTATAAATAAGACTTAATTGCACTTTTGGTCCCCCAACTTTGCCATTTATGCGAAAACTGTCCCTTAACTAAGAAATTAGCAAAAAGCATACTGGAAGTTACCATCTGTTAACACATTTGGTCCCTTTGGTATTTTTCATCCAAAATCTTGAGCAGTGGCGGAACTAGAAAAAATAATATGAGGGGGCCAAAATAAAGTATTAAATATAAATTAAAGTTTTTTAATTGGAATGGACTCATATATACACAAAAAAATAATGATTAAATTATATACTCATTAAAGAGTTATTATAAGTTATATTAATAATGTTGAAGTTTGATTCATTTTTTTTAAATGTTTCTCTTGAAAAAATATAATTCTTTTAGTTATTAGTTTTTTAGAGACATTTATATATTAATGTTATGCTCTAAGACTATTAGCTTTTTTTAACAAAAAAAAGACTATTAGCTTTCCTCTTGCAATAAAATTATAATAATTAATTGTATAAATTAAAAGTTATTAAGTAATAATAAGTGAAATAATAGAAAAAATAAGTTTGTCAAAATGGAATGACTTGAAGAGCATTTGAACACGGTACCTCACAGTGAAAAAGCACAAGTACCAACCACTGGGACAACAAACTCAAATAGGAAACATATACATTGTTGCATATATATAACAAGAAATGGTTGACCTTTGGGGGGGCTGCAGCCCTCCCCTGTCTCAACGTGGCTCCGCTGGGTTTGAGGGATTAAAAGTACAATTAAGTCAACTTCCTCACCACCGTGACCTGCACTTTTGGTCCTCCAATTTTCCATTTGGTCCACTTAATTGCACTTTTGATCCTCAGACCGTTAGATTTTGGATGGAAAATACTAAAGTGACCAAATGTGTTAACGGAGGGTAACTTCGGGGATGCTTTTTGCTAATTTCTTAGTTGGGGGACGATTTTCGCATAAAGGATAAAATTAGGGGACCAAAAGTGCAACTAAGCCTATAAATAATATTTATATTAGTAAGGTCTCTCATCTATACATAGATAGATATATGTAAAATTTTACATGATATATATATCTCGTACGAAATGTGTACATATAATGTGACAACTCTCTCCTATATATATATGTTTACTCAAAGTCAATCTAAGTTTATTCTAGTTTCTGACTCCAACCTAAGAAAAGTAGGGTGGTATATATGTTTCTATGAAATTATCATAAACCTTGGATGGATCATTGGCAAACTGAATTGCAGATCTCAGATCATCCCAGTTCTGATTTGCAAATATTGTATCCTCAACAATATTCTGATTCCATGAGCTAGGGTAAGGCAATGTTGATGGAACCCCAGGAAGAGCTACAGAGCCAAACTGGCCCAGAAGCAACTGTTTATTTTGATCAACAAATCCAAAAATGGGTTTCATTTCAACTTGTTGCATGAATGACTTGCAATTGTCAGAGTCTATAGAAGTTTCTGGGTTTGGTTTGGTGTCGGCTGCTGAGTCTTTCAAATTTGGAGTGTACTTTTTGTAAGGTGTGATACGTTTGAATATCCTGCAGAGTGTCCACACCTCCTGCAAAACATAAATGATACACACACAATTACAATTAATGGTTGCTTCTAAATGAGTTGAGGTATGTTTGATTACTATTCTGTACTAAAAACAATTTCCCAATTTTTATAATAGAAAAAGAAAAAAATTCGTTTATATGAACTGTCTTTTTTAAATTATTTTTCAAAACAGTTATTTTAAATACAGAAAATTGAAAAAGAGAATCAAATCCGCCCTTGTATTTTCCGATGTACCAAAAAAAAATCCGCCCTTGTGCATTTATTTTGCATATCATGCATGACAGTTACTTTCAGCCAAAAATGTTGGTATTTAAAGGAGTAGACTTGGCTCATATGCTTAAAGTTCATGACATGGACCAAGCTAATAAATGCAATTTATTTCAACCTGATAACATTTCAGGGCTTAATTTCTCCACCATTTTTCCTACCTCTGATCCACCTTCTCTTTTTGGGTCACACCACCACACCACTAATTGACTTTTTCCTTAATTGAAGTGTTCCATACATTGGTAAATTTGGTTTTAACCCGTTCATAGTGATCTAGGGCCGTGATCTAGAATCTTTTATTCAAAAAAAGCCTTAAAAGCTCATACTCATGGCTTGCATCATTTTATTTTACCTTTTGTCAACTTTTCAGAGCAGTCTAAAATTTTGTCCGTACATGTGGAGGCGAATGTTTGCATCTATATGTATGTCAAAGATCTAAGTCAAATTAAACTTCACAAAAATCAAACTTTATGAAATGTGTGTCATTGGTATTTAGAATTTTCCCTCCTAATATGTAGTCTAGTCATGCTTCCTATCTAGAATAGTTTATACATAGAATAGTAAACGAAAATTGTTTTGTAAATATACATATAATACATACATCCAATGGACATTTAAAGTGAGAAATGAAGAGAAGAAAGAAAAATAATAAATGTGATATATGATAAAAAAAAAATCTTAAGAAAATGATAAAATATCTATTAAGTGTATTAATATTCGTATGTCTAAGCAATCATTATTGATAGTAAATTTTTAGTTACTTGAACATGAAACATATTTTATTTCTCTGACCAAGAATATCATCAATCAGTAATAATTTGAATGTGTTATGTCATCCCATGACTTGTATGAGTTGTATCATATGATGTATTTGTACATAAAATATATGATATAGAGAGCTATATGTTAAGGACTACGTACATTGAATTTCTTGTTGCAAGGTGCAAATAAGAACAATATATATATATATATATATATATGCCGGTTTAGATACTGACTTATTATATTGAAGCTTATCTATATAATATTAAGAGATGCAGTAAATAAACTCTAACAATTAAGTAATCCTTAATGTGTATCTAAACGGGTAATTATTGACTTACAGCTTCTTGAACGTCATTGCTTGCATTAGCATCATGTGGATTATTTGGTGGAAGGCGAAACTCATGCATCATCCAATCGGTTTTGGTGCCTTTCCCAGCACTTCCACGGTAGTAGACAAGTGATTTCTTGAGGCCAATGCTTTGATGATGAGGTTCTTTAACACTATATATGACCTTGTCAATCCCTGTGGCTTTCCAGAACCCAGACTTTGTCACCCTGTTTGGCCTTATGCTGTTCCTGTACTTTCTCCCTCTCTTGCAAAAAAAGTACCATTCTTTGTCCCCAACTGAATTCACTTCTTCAAACATAATCACCAGAAAATAATAAATAAATAAATAAAATATTCAAAGTCATTGAAATAATTACGGAAATGATGTTTAGATATGCAAGATCATGCCATTTAGCGGGGGTTTTAACAGCAGCTAACTTTGGTGGAGTTAAAAACTACCGCAAAATAATGTGTCGGAAGGTTTTGTATTCCCGTGTATAAGAACTCAATTAATTATTATTGAGCTCTAGCTATAAAAAAAAGTTCGAAAAATGCACTAGACCTGAAATGCATTCCAAGTCTCTAACTTCAATTCCTTTTCAATTTGTAGTGTGTTGCATAAGTTGCATAACACAACACAGAGACTCATTGGAGAGTTCTTTACATGAAATCGATCTCATTGTTTCATTTAATTAATTACAACAATCGTGCCTTCATCAATTACTGAGACAAGTTTTTAATTATTGGAATCAATCATATAATCAAGCAAATTCTTCATAAAATTAAATTTAAGTTCAGAAGGAGAAGAAAACACTTAGATTTCAGTATTGTATGTAGAAATTAAAATAACAATTAACAAGAGAGCATAAGTGGAAGCAGATCTTACTGGGAAGATCCCATGGGTCGTATTTGTAGATGTCAACTTGTTTGATGAGATCGATTCGGAGAGGCTTCTTCCCCACCTTTCTCTTGAGATAAAACCCAACAAGCTCTTCATCTGTTGGATGAAATCTAAACCCAGGAAGCACAACTTCTTCTTCCTTCATCTTATCATCAGTTTCAGATAGAGTGTGTAACTGAACCACATCCATGTTTTCTTCTTCTTTTTTGTTTGAAATATTTGTTTCCAGCCGCAGTACTGGAGATTTTCAAACTGATAAGAAGTTTCTTGTGCTGTAAACAACCCTCCCTCCTTTCCACATATTTATATTAATGTGTCCAATTGTGCATGTTGAGTAAATTGGCATGCAGCTGAAGTCTAGTCAAGCATTTTGATTAAGACACACACACATACGTGGTCTCAGTGGAACCTTGAAGCTGAGCTTCACACAACTCAATGAGTTGTTTGGAGAAGGATGGAGGAGACTACCTCAAACGGATTATATGAAGGAGGCCTAACTCAACCCAAAAGTTAGCTCAAGAGTTAAGGTTTGCACGACCATATATAAGCAATTGTTTGGCCACATCTCTAGCCAATGTGGGACTCTAACACACCCCCTCACGCCCAGTGTAGAACATCTGGAGCGTAGAATGAAACAGGTGACCCAAATATGGGAGGTCTTCACAACAAATGAATCTAGGATAGGGGCCTAGGCCCATGGTCAAACAACCATTGGCTCTGATACCATGAAGGAGGCCTAACTCAACCCAAAAGCTAGCTCAAGAGTTAAGGTTTGCACAACCATATATAAGCAATTGCTTGACCACATCTCTAGCCAATGTGGGACTCTAACAATTATATCCTATGATTATCCTCTCAAGTGAATTGACATTAATTGACAATTTTAATTAAAACGTTGTGTCCGTCTCTCTCTTTATAAATATCTAAAGATCGAGTACATCTATTAAATACATATAAAAAGAGAGATAAACACATAATTTTAAATTGAAAAAACTTAAAAGAGTTTACAATTGAGAAGATCCTAATCCCTTTTAAACTAGTAGAGTACATCATTTATAACCGAGCTAACATGATTTATGGACGTGGTTCAATAACCAAACAAACCTTTCCAAGTCATTCATGGCCTCTGAGAGGTTCTCATGGTCCTCCCATGGCTGCCAACCTAGGTCTGGAGCTCCACTCCTTCAATCCAGGCCAACGATCGATCCTTCTACATGAAGGTCAGCTAGCTCCTCCAAAAGTGTTTTGGGAGAGAAAATGACAAAGGATCTAAAATAATAAGTTCTTGCTCTTATATAGGGTTTGGGGCGGTAAAAATGGAGCTCAACCCCCTTCATGCTGACTTGGGTTTTCTAGAGTGCTTATCGTCTGCTTTCTTCATACCAAGGTTTCTTCAGCCTTTTTATCCGCTCAACACCATTTTCTCAAGATTGAATTTTCTTGATCTTCTTTTAAGCTTCCAACCTACAACAAATTAAGTGATTAAACATGATTTCTATACAATTAATGTTTACAAAAACATATTTATACTAAAATTAATTAATTAATTAATTAATAAAATGATCTATAATGCAAACATATAAGTCAAATAAGCATTGAAAATAATATCTAAATATACATAAAAACAACACTTATCATTTAGTTCAAATATATTTAATGTCAAAAATAAAATATTTGATTGTATTGGTTCCGAGATGAAGTAAGTTATTGTGCGAGAACAAAACCACTTTAATTTGTTAATGCTCATGATTTGTGGGCGAACCTTCGAATTCACACCTCAAAGATGAGGTAGAAAGAGGTGGAGGAGTAGAGAGATAAGAAGAAAAGAAAAAGTAAGAGAGAGAAAATATAAAATAAAGTGTATGTATATCATTGTTGTTTGTGGGCTTATTGGAGTGACCTTTACATAATGCCCTATGCCAACCGGCCCAAATCCTTAATTAAGATGGTTTTTTTTTTGGATTGTCTTAATTAAGATGGTTGGTCTCAAGAGTTTTCTCCTAACAATAATCAAGTTTTTATTTTTCTCTTCCCTATTTTAATTTGAACCTGAAGGTAAGTTTCTTATTTGGGGTTGTCTAAATGACACATGACAAAATTTGGGTTAAATAACTCATCATCCAATCACATTAGAGATAAATGAGTTGGAAATAAATTAATAAATAAAATATAAAAATTTCAACTCACTTATTTTCAATCACAATGTGATTGAATGATGAGTTATTTAACCCAAACTTTGTCATGAGTAATTTAGACAACCCCTTCTTAGGGGATTTTTGAATGACCTATTTTTTGTTTACTTTTTTTCCTTTTAATTGAAAATATGACATGTCAATGATAATTTTTTTCTTTTGAATTGTCATATTTTATATTTCAGTTGTTAACTTTTTGCTTAGTTGATACTTTTTTAATTAAAGATATAAAATTAAATTATATGTATAAACTATAAAGTAATTAACAAGTGGCTGGGGGTTGGGAGGATGCATATGGGGTTCTCTCACACTCACAATAATATATATAGAGAGAGCATCATTAGTCAATTAAGCGTTGAAAGTGAAGAGCCAAAGGCATTGGACATTTTTAATCATACTGAGCTTTCATTGCTATACCATTTAGGAAAGTAATGAGATAATTGGGAAAGTCAATCAGATTTTGACAATTTGACGTATTGATTAAAATATTGTAACAACATTGTCGATTGGGAAAAAGTCAATGGATATTTTCAAAGACATCAAAACTGTGGTAGAAATTTAAAATTTTTCTAGAGCTTTATGGAATTGCTTATATTATAAGATAAATGCTGGGATGAAGTACTGAATCATTACACTAAACAGCTAACCGGTAATATGTTTATTGAGAAAAGTAAATAAACTTAATCAAACATATAATATTATTTCTTTCCGTATGTAAAAAAGACATAATATTATTGAACGAGATTTGAGTTCAAATAGTTACATAATTTAGGTTTAAAAAAAAGTTACATTAATTTACACCCATATTGTGGTTGTAAAACTTTATTCAATCTTTGTGTGTATAAAAAAATCATTCAATCTTGTGTTAACATAATATTTATTGAACTTGATTTGTTACACGCCTCATATAACAAATTAAGTTCATTAAATGACATGATCACACATTATTATACAAAAAGGGCACATATAAGTAGTTAGTAAGTTAGTTTTTAGTTGGAAACCACTACTAGAAACACTTAAATCAATGATGGAAGAATTCATTAGAGACTACCAAAATATGATTAGAATTGTCAATATAAGCCAGTCAAGTCCATATGGGTCGGCTTATCGGGGTTGGGAAAAAAAGGATTGATCCAGTCCAACTCGCATTTAAATGAGCCATAAATTATTGAACCAACGGCTCAACTCGCCGCGATCGATGGGTTGGGGGCATCCTCTCGTTTGTTTTAGAAAAAATAAAAAACTACAAATTGGAAAAATTAGAAGAAAAAAAAATTGAAAATGATAAACAAGATTACTTATGGAAAATTTAGAATGGTGAAAAAAATATTGTAAACATTACAACATAGTTTAAATGCGTAAAGTGAAAACCAAATTATCCAAATCCAATATAATTTAATAACTCTTAGAGCAATTTCCTCTTTTTTAAAAAAAAAAATCCAACCCGCGGACTAACTTGCTTAACTCGCAAGTTAAGTAAATAGACGGGTTAGACTAGCCCAAGGTCTGTTTGAACTTTATTTTAACCAATGGGTTGAAACTCAAATTGACAGCTCTCTATAGGTGACTGGCTCATGTAGTTCATATTTGTTCTTCTTAAGTTAGGTCTCAGATTAAAGTACCATGCAAAGAAAAATCTCATTAAAAGATCTAACTTTACCATGATGTGAACATTTTCGACTCAAACAAGCATTATTGTCAATATCTAGAGATATCTTGGTCTCTTGCGAGATTTTGATATCAGGTATCAAAAACGAGATCAGTAGAGGGTAATACCTTTTTTTTTTTTTTCAGATCTCGAGTAATCTCTAGAGATATCTCTTAATCTCTTGTAATATCGCGAGATTACCACGAGATTACGAGATTAACTTACTTGGTCAGAAATGTCAAAAAATGATTATCACAAAGACATTTCAGACATTTGACCCACCAATTTAGGGTTTTCAGCAAAATCAATCCTCATTCTCGCATTCATAGCCATTGTTTGTTTCACTCACATGGCTTCTAGTGACTTATTTGTTCTAGTTTTATATTTATCATAACTTGTATTTCTGTTTTGTTAATTTGTCATGACTTACGTACCTTAGATTTGAATATTTGGTAATTTTATACTTAATTCTAATTATCATTGTTGAATGATTAGGATATTTTTAGTACTATTAGTGTGACTTCAGCATTATTATGGTTTTAAAAATATTATTTTTGCACGAAGTAATCTCTTACGAGATTACGTTACGAGATTACATTACGAGATTACCTCCCCTTCACGAGATTAGGTAATCTCTAGAGATTGACAACCATGAAATAAGAGAAATGAGATATCGATAGAGGTTAGATTGTATAAACGAAAAATATTTTCTAGGTTGCAATATTAAAGTGGGGCTTGTGACAACGTTGTGCTCCGATCTATTCAAGGAGGGAAAAGTCACTCGAGTTTGGAGAGTGCAGATAAGAGCAAGGCTAGAGCTCAGGCTATTTCTTGATGGTTTTTGGGTTGGTGCTTGTAGTTTTACCTCAATTCAAAGAATTAGCCTGAATTACATGCTTTGGTTATGGAAAGTTCAATCGGCATATTTTCTTCTTTGTGTTTATCTTTTGAATGGTGAGCTAATCCTGAGGAAGAGGATCGAGGTGACCCAGTTTAAAGACACACTCCGCCTTCATGCTTCAGGCTCGATTTCTTGGGGGCTTGTGACTTGACAAGTCTTTAGCGACTCCTCTACTAGGTGAGCAACACCACTATTTGGTACCTGGATAGTGACTCCTCTACTTGGGAAGTGTCTCCTTTACTTGGCGAGTGATTTCCTGGGCTCCCATGTCTCCCCCAACACTTCCTCATCTTACAGCGACCTCTTTGTTATGTGGACAATCCCTCCATGTCTTTGTATATTCACTGCCTCGTTGGCGATTCATGTATTATTTACTAGTTTTAGGTGATCCCATCTCCCTTTTTTGGGTGGGTTATGTTTGTATGAGACATTTTGCACCTAGGCCCATTTTATGTATTTAGGGTTAGACACCTCTATAAAAATGAGATGGTTTATTGAAATGGATGACTCTAACTTCTGATAGGGTTTTGACTTGGTCAGCGTTATTATTCACTAAACGTGAAAACTTGCGCTACAATTTTAGGTTCTTGTTCATTTAGTGTGAATGACACCCCCTATTTGATGTAGTGTTTGGCCAAACAAAGTACAACATGGAAGGTTCCTGCAAAACAACGTAAGTTGGGGAAATTTAGGTGTGTTAGAAGATGATGTTGGGTCATCAAAAACTCGTTGCGTGGTGGCCTGAGTGGTGTGTAATAGGTGGTCGGAGGTGGTGGGGACAAAACGACTTGTTTGCAAATTACAAAAAAAATTAAATGTTGGAGAAATCTCAAAACTACCCTCAATTATGACATTTTTCTAGATGATTCACATTAGACATTATCATCAGCTGAAATGTTACATTATGTGATAGTTTTTATTTGTTAGCAATTTTATAGTTTTTTTCCAAACAACAAAATTTATTGGTTAATAAGATTGCGGAATACGATAATGAGCAAAAAAATTATAGGGTTAAAGGTCATATCAGTCCCTATGTTTGTAAAAGTGTTTGATTTTGGTCCCTTAGCCAAATGAGCTAAGGTAATTGAGGGTAGTTTCTCTTATTTGCATACAACAATGAGCAAGAAAATTATATGGTTAAAGGTCATATTAGACATATTAGATGAAGAGATACTTGTGGACAATGTTTGTAATTTGTTTTTGTTTTGCGCGTTTTTCAGTTTGCTTAACATGGGTGGGAACACATGATAACGGAATAAAACTGTTTTCCAACACATATTTTTCTGTCATTATTGAAAGTGCACTATTACGTACACAGATCACCCATGGGAAGAAAAATGAAGCATCTGAAATTGACAATACTGAAGTCTTTAGAACTTTGGCTTAGGGACTCTAGCGTGGGGACTGAGTCAATTAATGTGCGATCTCAACTTCTTCCCTCCATTAGTATGCCAATTGTTATAAGTTTATAACAATGAAAGGAAAAGGAAAGAAATTTCAAAGCCATGAAAATGAAAGAATGGTCATTATTGACACCAGGAAACATCCAGGAAATTTCAGTTTGGCACTCTAGAGCCTAGCTTGGGGTCATATATTTGTTTTACATTTAAGTAAAAGGCTTAATACATCAGAAGGCCCCTGAAATTGTAAAGGGAATCAATTCCAGGGCCTGAAATTTTTTCGCATCAAATTGGGTCCCTAATAAAAAAAATTTAATTCAATTAAGGACAAAGTGTGTTTGATGCTGAAGTGTAGCCTACTCAGCTTTTCCACGTGGTATTTTATTTTTTTTTTAATTGAAAAATTCCAAAACTTAATTTATGTGGCTTTTATCTTTTTCTTTAATTAGAAACTAATGTTATTCATTTATTTTTAATTCCATCTCATTTCAATAAAAATAAAACTTATTCTAATTAAATCTTAAAACTAAACCTAACTAACCTAATCTGGAAGGGGAAAAAGCTGCAAGAGACGAAAGAAGAACGCAGAAGAGAAGGAAGAAGGGAAGGAGAGTAATCTCGCCACCACCGCCGCTAGCTTCTACCTCGACATCAACGCCTCCTCCTCTGATCTCCACCACCACGGCTGGCCTCTGCCTCGACCTCAGCCTGGAGCAAGATTATTGATTTTGGGTTTCGATTCCATTGTTCCAAACTCTTCTCCTCTTCTCTTTCTCCTTCTCTCTCTTACTGTGTTCGCTTTCTATCTCTAGGGAAAAGCTTCATCGTCGTCGCAACCATGGAGATCTGAGATGGGGTTTTGGGGTTCTATGGGGATTGTTGGTGATTGGGGGTGGTGGCTTTGTGTGGGTGGGGTTGGGGGTGGTGTGACAGTGTTGTTTGAAGATTTGAGTTTTTCTTTGCAAATTTGGGTTGGGTTTTTTTTTTGATTATGATGTGTTGAAGATGATGTTGGTGGAAGCTTTAGAAGCTTTGAGGTGGTATTTAGCTACTGTACGACAACTTCCCCACTCTATTGGATCAGAAGTGCAGAAGGTAGTTGTAAATGATTTTGTAGAAGCAAGACAAACATATAAGAGCGTAACTCTCTAAGATTTAAGCAGATTGTTAACTATGGGTCGCCTCATGTCCTTAAGCTTTGGCAAATGGAATAAACATTAGTCAAGCTATGATGTTAAGTATGAGAGATATGAACCCAAGTAAGATGGGTTCAAGTGTAGAGTCTTTGTCTCATAGTTTCGTTACCCTTCTTCAATCCTTCGCCGCAAACAGAATCTGGGTTCGATCCAGATTTATGAGGTGTGGAACGTCTGGGTTCTCTTGGTTTGATTTTGGGTTCTTTTGGTTTGATTCTGGGTTTGGTGGTATTTGCAGGTGGGGTTTGGAGCTTAATTAGGGCTGAGATGAGTTAATTAAGGCTTAATTGGAGCTGGGATGATTTAACTAGGAATTGATAATGATTTTCAATTAATCATAACATGTGGCATTATTCAGATTTAAAAAAAATAAAAAAGCCACGTGGAAAAGGTGAGAGTGAAAAAATTAAGACACATCATCGGCTGACCTACTTTGTCCTTAATTAGATTAAAAAATAAATTAAAAGGACCCAATTTGATGCGAAAATTTTACAGGGACCAAAACTGATTCCCTTTACAATTTCAGGGGCCAATTGACCCTTTAAGCCTAAGTAAAATTAAGTTTGAAAATATAAATTTGTGTTTGGGAGAGTGATAGGAAGAAATTCTCTAGCAAGCGAACTTACTAAGAATGCCTAAGCAGAAAATAAAAGAAGAAATTAAAAGTGAGAGCAGCAACTCAATTTTCTAGGTGATTTTCATTACTATCCGTCCATATAATTTATAGTTAGAACGTAGAACTATCTCCATAAAGAATGGCTAAAAAGTGGCACAATTCTCACTTAGGAAATATTCTTTATTGGATTTTAATCATATTTGTCTTTTAATTTTTACTTAGGCAATTTTGTGTGATTTAAGTATGGTGAAAACTAAAAGTTTCTTTCAGAGTGGTGGTCCTAATCAACAAACTTTCGACCTCAAGGGTTTGAACAACCATTGCGTCTGACACTAAAATATCAATTCCCTTCTAAAGATGAGGATCCCCGTGGGGATTGCCTCATTTGAGGTACTAATTATGGAGAATTTTTCTTGTAGGGTTTGAGACCACTCTTCATATTTTGTGGGGTTTCTCATATATATATATATATATATATATATATATATATAAATACAATAATACCCATACAAATGAATTACTTACAATGAAGACTTCACCTGGATGAGTTGAACGCTCGAGAAAATATTTTGAGTATTAGACTTAACACTTTTGATGAGTTGATTGTTGAGCTTTACTTTTCAAATTACATATTTTGTATACTTGACATATTGTGTGTGATGAATTTTAATTAATATGTTTTTTTTAAGTTAAATTTTAGTTAGTGTTATTTGAACTTTATTATATATTTGTATTGAATTTGATATACAATGTGTTATCACTCACTTGTGGCTCTTAAATTTATTGTATAAAATTATGTTATTTTATATATTTAATTTAAATTTATAACGAAAAGTGAGGAGTCCCATATATAAGAATCCTCGAGGAAGTGGGAAACAAGAATGAGGTAAAAATTCACCTCACTACAAGAACAAGGGTTGAGGGCGGGGACGGGGAGCAGAAAAACACTCCTCACCACCACTCTGCATGGATGTCATCCCTAACCGGCACTCTGGTACTCAGGAAATATTCTAAAATGCATAGAATTCAACAATTAAAAAAAAAACAAAAAAACAGAAACTATTTAAATGCATCCAATTATTTGTGTTTTGTTTGAGTCTCTTGGGCCTCAAGTGAGAAGGTGCTCTGTATGGCCCAATTAACTTGCTACCAGAATGATGTGTAGAAGTAATTTGGAAATGGTGAGAAAAAAAGTAATTTGGAAATCAAAGTAATTACATTCAATTTTGTGTTCTCCTTCCCAACAATAGATATGCATACTATTTGATGGAGTCAAATTGAATGAAAACTTAACTTTTCTAATTTTCACTCAATGGCAACATTAATCTAAATACACCTATATTTCCTACTAGTTTTTTCTCCTCTCCTGTTTGGCTGTTTCTTCTTTTCTCTACTTCATCCTGCCTCCAAACATAGGGTACCAGCCCCTAAAGAGTGGGTTTCCAAAAGAAAAGACTGTATAGCAATTTAATATCTTGTCATCTTATTCAAATTTTTAACCTGCAAAGTACATGTTGTCCCTTAAATATAGCCACCAATACTGTGAAATGTGGTACAATGTGAATGTGAACATTTGGAAGACCTGATCCTTTACTTTTCCTAAATCCTAACACTTTTAATTGAACCAAATGTGATCCCATATATAGTGGGTGACCAATATTAGTTAATAGTTGTGATTATATTCACCTGAAATAGAATAAAACGGTTCCTTAATGCTAGTTATGATCAAATTGACCTGTATATGTTTCACAACTTCGTCACTATCACCTCATCAGGACCTAGTGGTTGCTCTCAAGCATACTGCGTGTTAAAATTAGTTCTTCATATCTGGACAAACCTACCAATGAAGATTTCAGGTTGATCTCATTTTGACAATTCATTTTCTTCACACCTTTTCGTAATTAGTGTCAGTTAATTGTAATTATGAAAATTGATTGCTAATTATAGAGGTAAGTCATCGTTGACACATACCACAAAAATCTACGGTTTGCATGATACTTCCTCTATTTTCCTTTTCAAGGGTACTCCACCCAAAGGATATTATGGAGCGGCATTTATATCATGTGGGAATAAAACCCCACAGAGTGATTCTAAAATGCAGATAGAAAAATTATGCTTACTCAAGCTCAAGTTGATATATAAGTAGCTAAACACTAAAAGTCATATAAATTAAAGCACCTCAAGATTTAATAATTCAACAAGTTGACTTTTTAGCGGAAAAGATTTTTCCATTTTCTTAAATCAGCTCTAACTCTTACATCTCTATCAGAGTTGCAATTTGTATAGCCTCTAGAGAAGGCGATATCACAACTTCATCGAAATCGAAAAAAGTCAAGTCGTAACGTTGAGAACACGAAAAGGGAAGACGACTTCAGCACATACCATAAAAACAACATGGAGGGAGAGGGAGTTAGTGGCAGCAGTGGTGGAGATGGTAGCAGTTGAGACGACGGCGGAGGTGATAGACGCGTCAGGGCGGAGACAGTAAAGGTAGAGGTAGCAGTGGCAGGGTGAAGGTAGAGAAATCAGGTGGTCGCAGCAGAGAGAAAATAGAGAAAACTCATACTAAAAGACGAAAAAACTCATTTATTTAAGTATAGCAAAACCACGTAGAGAGCACACCTATTACGAGGGAAAGGAGACCCCAAGGTGGCGGTTATATATATAGAAGAAGATTTCCCCTCTTTGCTAGGTTTTTTTTTTTACAGAGAATGCAACTACTAGCAGGGAGCTGATACTCTCTCTATTAAATATTTATCTCATGATGTGTTAGTTTTAGCAAATGAGCAAAAGCTGATGCTAAACAAGCCAAAAAATCACATTATTGTAGTATAAACTAGTCTATGATCTGATCCAAAAAGTAGTCTATGATTTAAAGAAATATAGCTTATCATAAACTCTGTGATACGTTACAATTATTTTTGTCAACAAGTTACAATGTTTTTTTATCACTAATTACACTATAAATTACTAGTGGTGTGATAGCAAGAGTACTGGGCCAGCCCATTAAGATAGGCCCAAACAAACTCAGAAAAACTATTTGTTGAACTGGGCTTGCATGTTGCTCTGTTTTGTTTATAGATTCTAGAATGTTTTCTCTCATAAGATGAAGCTACATATGTTGACCAAAAAAAAAGCTGCAGTATAGGCTGTCCTTAATTTTAAGGATTAGATAGTTAGAATAAACCTGTAATCACTCTAATAGAAGATACCATAAAATTGAGTTTTGCTCTTCACTCTCTTCAATCAGATTTTGGTTTGATGAAATTAAGGCCAATAGTGGGCCCACCGGAACATTCATCACTAAGTTAAGATTGTTGGGTAGAAGTTGTGGGCTTCAACTTCCATTCGTTACCCAACAAATCAGTTCCTTCACTTCCTTGGGACCTCAGTATTGAATGAGATTCTGCAGAATTAATGAAGGAGATAGATTAAAATTGAATTGGCCATTTTTAACTACGTGCAATTATAATCACCATCTAGATTAACTGGAAGCAACCCAAGGGTTGCAGCATAGTAAAAGAAATCACAATGGAAGATATATACACATTCTTTGTTTGTCGTTGAGTATTATTATCATCATTGAAGGCTTGGAATTACATCTTGTAGCTTGGCTACGTGATGATGCAATTTTCTATTCTCTGTACTCATTTCTCAAACTTATCACTACGATAGTGATAAATTTTATTTTTGGAAAATATTCCAATGGTGTCATTCCATCATCGTGCTGTGCGTGCTTATTTGTATAAAATTTCATTTCAAAGTGTCTTGGAAAGGGAGATTCCAGTAAATCATCACCAATAATAAGTTCAGCTATTTTTGCCCCACAATAATTTTGAAATAATTGAATGGCGTGGAATAAGGGCATGTATGATTTAATATTTGCATCAGTCTAAAATGTACACTCATAGACAGTGAGACACTTCATTATAAAAAGTGAAGGGTATATATCCGAATAAAAGAGACCTTTGAAGTATAGGATCTACAACTTTACTTCACATCCTCAATGACAGTATAAGATCTACAACTTAGCTCAGACACACACACACACACAGACAAGATAAGCTCCAAAACCTTCTTTCCTGTGAACTGGAACTGGAAATATGGTGGTGAAGGTGTATGGTCCCACCTATGCTGCTCCAAAAGGGGTGGTTATGTGTCTGATTGAGAAAGAAATTGAGTTTGAATCAGTGCCCGTTGACCTCTCCAAAGGGGAAAACAAGACACCTGAGTTCCTCAAGATTCAGGTTCAGTTTTTCACTTTCTTTTTATTAAAAAAAGTTCCTTTTAATCTTCTACTTTGTCACCCCCTTTGCCTCATTGGGTTTACTTTTCATTCACCTGTTTCTCATAAATTTGTTATGTTTTGCAGCCTTTTGGAAAGATTCCTGTAATTCAAGATGGTGATTATACACTCTATGGTTAGTCAATAGTCCCTTAATAACACTTTTACTATCTCATTCTGCAATTTATTTCTTGTGTCTTTTTATGTAGCCAATTTACCTTGTAGAGAGCCCTTATATTTGAAATGATGTAAGGTATGTTTGGATTGGCTTCTTTTTATTTAAAATCAATTCTGCCGCTAGTAAGCTATTCATAGATTTTTAGAATTGATTTTGACTTCAGAATAGATTTTAGAAGGATTCACAAACATTTATTGAGTTGTGTGGGTTAGAAATGGACTGAATTGGTAACAATTTTTGTGCAGAATCTAGAGCAATAAATAGATACTTGGCAGAGAAGTATAAAAACCAAGGGACAGAGTTGTTGGGGAAGACAATAGAAGAAAGGGGTCTTGTGGAGCAATGGCTTGAAGTAGAAGCACAAAACTTTCATCCACCACTCCACAAGCTAGTTCTCCATGTTCTGTTTGCTCCAATAAGGGGTTTTCCATCAGACCCAAAAGTGATTGAAGAGAGTGAGGTAAAGCTTTTGAAGGTGCTTGATATATATGAGGAGAGATTGTCAAAGAGCAAGTACTTGGCTGGAGATTTCTTCAGCCTTGCTGATCTGAGTCATCTTCCATTTGGTTATTATTTGGTGAACCAAACTGGGAGAGAGAATTTGGTGAGGGAGAGAAAGCATGTGAGTGCTTGGTGGGATGATATTAGCACCAGGCCTTCTTGGCAAAAGGTGCTCCAGCTTTACAAATACCCTGTCTAGCTGCTTAGAGCAAGCTTGGAAACCAGTATTAGTGTATCGGGATGTGTTATTTTTCATTTTCATACTTACCAATCGGTATCGAAACAAACTCTAAATTTTTCCAATGATCACATTTCCAACAACCACCTCAATAAGAGATATGGTTTGAGGGAAATGCCTTTAGTGTTTTTCACAATAAATGATGCATAACCATAGTTTACTTTCTAATTTGCTGGTTTGTTCAATTCAAAGCTCGTAAGCATTTGGATATGCAGCAGTAATCTAAATTCTAAATATGATCTCAGTAAAAATGTATTATTGATTTTGTCCTCAAAATCTAGTCACGGAAGAAATGTTAAAATGAAATTTCACAAATGATATATGGACGTAGAGTGATGCTAAATTGGTTAGTGACATTAGCGTTAGTCGGCGCCAACATCGACTTGAAATTTTGTGTCTGTTTAGCTGACACTAAATAGAGAATTTAACATCGACTTGCGGCCGATACTAATTTTTGATGCTCAAACAATCAATTATTGTAATAACGATTATTGATTTTTGGACCGAGAAATAACATAATGAGCAAAAGTGTATGTCAAACAACCACAATCACTTGTTTTAGAATACATAGACCTACTTCACACAATCGAGATATAAAGAGAATTAAAAGTAAAATTAAGCTTAAACAATATTCAATTTTATATTTACAAATAATTTTTATTTAAATTTATGAAATTGAATATTAAAAATAATTTTCACGTCAAATAAAATATTAGTTGATATTATTAATTAATCAAATAATTGTAACAAGAATTAAAATAAAATAAAATGAAGTTTGTCTAAATCATCCAAGCAAGGTAAATATTAGGTAAATCCAATTAGGTGGCTAAATAATACTTTGACATGTGTCATGAGTTAGAATCTTTGATGTTGTGAGTGAGGAGAAGAGAAGAACAAATGTGGGTTAGTATGAAAGATTGAGAGAGTGTGGCGGCTAGGGTTTATGGTTGGAGATATTGAGAGTGATGAGAGATTGAGATAAACAACAACTTGGGTTGGGAAAGAGGTTGAGAGTGATGAGAGGTTGAGGTTGAGAGTGGCAATTAGGGTTGGCCAGTTGAGAGGTTGAGGGTTAAAAGAGTTTATTTATAGTGGGTTGGGCTAAAGGAGACTAGGGTTAGTATTGGGCTGGGCCGGTTTTTTTTTCTCTTAGACCTGGTTCGGTCAGTCTGAAACTCAAACCGAAACCGACCTGACCAAACCACCTGAATCCGGCTTTTTTAACCGAACCACTAGTGAACCGAGCCGAACCGCCTGGTTCATAAAAAAGTCACGGTTTGACCAGGTTCGGTCGGTCCAGTTTGTTTTGGACAGGCCTACACTCAGGTACGGTTTATATAGTGCTTGGATGGGGAGCATGTTGGATTCATTCATGTCCCACCCTCAATTTCGCCGCATTCACAGCCAATAGCTCCTCGTTAACCCAAATCGCATTCTCATCTCCTCACGCTCATATTCCCAATCATTAAAGGTTCTCATGTCCTCATGCGCAACTCAACAATTCATGGTTTTCAGGGCACCAGATCAACTTTGATATCAGTGTTAGAAATTATATTCTCAATCACAGGAAAAAAATACATAATTGAAAGAGGAAGATGAGAACGCATGTTGATGCATGCTTAATAACGGCTTGGATATAAGCCTTGTGAATCTCCTACATCTCTATACATGACTAGTTCTTCCACCTATCAAGAAAGTGCATAAGAAAAATCTTGTGGCCAAGATCCGCCACAATAAAGGCCATAATAGTCTTCAAATAACTCAACTACATATGTGATTACTGAAGAAATTCCATGCTAAAAGGGCGATCTGAAGGATTTTTTAATAGTAAACATTACAAAAAGGCTTAATTCTAGTTTGGGCCCCTGATGTTTCAAGAATAAGCGTTCTGCACCCCCCATGTCTAAAAGTTGCAGTCAAGCTCCCCTTTGTAACAAAATTGTGCTAACGAAGCCCTTCCGTTAGCTTCCGTCTGTTGACCAAACGAAAATGGCTTACGTGTATTTTTAACCCAAATCAACACCGATCCAATTCCTTCTTCCTCCTACAACTCCATCGTCTCCACCCCTTCACCCATTTTTGAATCCATGAATTACAAGGTTACCTCTTTAAGTCAAGCCAAACCCCTAATTCCCTCTACACAACAAACCTCCATAACCAAGCCAAACCTCTCCCAGGCTTCCACCATCGTCCCACATATCCATCACAACCCCCCAAGCTTCCACAGTCCACACTAATTTACATTCTTCATCTCTTATTGCTTCACCCGACACTGTAATGGATTCGATTTTTGGGTGATTGCAGAAGCAAGGGGAGAGCCTGCCACTGTGTTCTCTCTTTCTCTCTCTGGTTCATGCTTTTCTCTCTTCAAAACCTCTCTTCGCCATAGCTACCCTCCCCGCCGACCTCGAACCAACCCAGAATTGCCAAAGCTCCAGATCTGGGTTTTAGATCGAGTGAATAGTTCGCCTCCTCTTGTTCAGAGTGGGTCTAGATCTAAACTGAATCTTCTGTCATTGGTTCTTCTTCCCCTTCGTCTTCTTCTAAAAGGGCATCCTCTGAGCTCTAAAATTTGCCCCATTTTTCTATCTTCTTTGTTTTGTATTTGGGTTGGTAGTGGATCTGGGTTTAAAGTGAGAATAAATTATGAAATAAAGAAGTTGTCATTTTGTTTTCAATCAAGGTTGTAATTGATTAACAAGGTTTTTGTTATGTTGCGTTGGGTCTGAGTTTTTTGAGTTTCCAAAACTTCTTTCTTTTTTCATGCTAAAAAAATTGACAGCCATAATCCATTTTGGGGTTTTGGACCAAAACCTAACTATGAATTCCACTTTCCTCCAATTTCAGAAGTGTTACTTCTTCCCCCTCTTATGGAAATGGGGCGATATTTGTTCTCTTCCCCCTCTTATGGAAACAAGGACGATGTTTGTTCATGGTGGTGGTAGACATAAAAGAAAAAGGAAAAGAAAAGGAAGTGATGAGTGGCTGAGGCTAGATTGGATTACTGGCTTGTGGGTTTGTTTATTTGGGTGTTTTAATTTTCTGGGTTTTCTTGGTGAGGATGATGAGGAAGAAGAAAGGGGTATGGTTATTTATTAATTAATCAGAAATTTTTTTTTTTATTAATTAAAGAGATGGAGACGATGGAGTTGTAGGAGGAAGGAGAAATTAAAAATACACGTAAGTCATTTCCGTTAGGTCAACAAACGGAAGCTAACGGAAGGGCTTCGTTAGCACAGTTTTGTTACAAAGAGGAGCTTGACCGCAACTTTTAGACATGGGGGGTACAGAACGCCCATTCTTGAAACATCAGGGGCCCAAACTGGAATTAAGCCTTACAAAAATGATGCTTTTTCTGGAAACTTATCAACCCATTTAGATGGAATTTTTGCCTTTTTTTAGATCAGCTAATACTTCAATCCTCAAAAGGGTGCCAAAGCTTGAAAAAGACTACTCCCAAACTATAAATGTCCTCTTGTAGCTCAAGAAACACAAGAATTAATATGTTGTTGAACACTATCAAAGCTACTAGCTAAAAAAAAAAAATTAAACCTTATAATTAATGACTAATAGTTTCTTGATTTCCAGAGCAAGGTAGAAAAATGATCCAACTTCGTCACTACAAGAAACTCGAGTATCCTCCGCAGCCAACAACTTAGCTGAAAAACAACAACGGTGAAACATATATGAACTCATGAAAAAGAAAATGAACTAAAAAATTCAGATCTTACCTGAACCAAAATCACTTATTTTAATATCACCACACCCATCGAAGTATATGTTACTTGGTTTGAGATCCCTGTGAATCACTCCTTGTGTGTATGTGCGCTAAGCCTTTCACGATTTGGTGAAACCAATCCCTTGCCTTTTCTTCGGCAACAATAGTGGTGTATTCATCTAACAACACCTTGTCAGTTGTCCTTCAAAACAAACAACATCGCCCCTAAAGGGGAGAAAGGAATGAAATGCAGTGAGAACAATGTTAAGGACAATAATGGATAGAATTTGAGAGGGTATGACTATCTAAAGAATTAGATTCAACTTGTTAGTTGTTATTGATTTGCAAATATAACTACCTAAGATTTAATCAGTGAAAATTTGAAAGATTTTTTATTAGATAATTATCAATAACACTGTAAATTTTTTCTGTTGAGTAGTAAATGCTCCTAATATCACCTCCAAAACTTAGAAATCAATGATACTACATAAATTGCTACATGGGAAGACCTTTTTATATACAATGAAGAAATTTAATAAGAGAATAATTCCAAAGAAGTTAGAGGGTAAATGCTATAAAAATCTTCCTTAATGTAGGATAAAAAGTGAAAACACAAACAATAAAAAGTAAAACAAAAAGAGAAACATTAAAGAAGCAAAGCTAAAGCTAGACACATTCAAATTATCTCTATTTAAAAAATTAGAATAATTTCAAATACACATTACTATACTACCTAGTAAATCCATTTGTATGAAGAGGTACCCTGATTCAAGGCACAATGGTTTGTCATTTTCTTCATACCTAATAGCATTGTTGGAGCTTGCAGATTTATCCTTAGGAGTAAATTTTACAGTAGAATCTATAGGCTCTACCTTTTATGTAGAGTTACAACCTGTGGTTGGATTAGAAATAGATCCATGTTTTAACTATGTCTGGAAGTTTTACATATGTTAAAATCATAATAGACACAAAATATAGTGGAAATGAGAACCGTATACTCTTCCAGAAACTGTATGTCTTTTGGAATATAATAATAAAGTATTCCCAACAAGTTAGCATGTGAAAGACAAGGGTGGGATTAATGTAAAAATATAAGGAAATAAAGAAATTGATATAAGAAACTAGGAAGTCCAAGAAATAAGCAACAAGTGCATAAAATAAAGTTCTTACCTGATAATATCGAACCACATGTTGGTGCTGCGACTTAGAAAGTGCTTTTACTTCCCTGATTTTCACACTAGCGATAAATGGATAAACAAGTAATAAATGCGAATGAAAAAACGAGTATACACGAAAGAGAAAGAAAACAAAATGGACACAACTTGCAATAGTAAAAGTGGCATTAATTACTTTTTTTTTTCTATTTTCCAAAAAAAAAAATAACAAGTGGAGGCTGACAAGGAAAAATTATAACATTAGAACATGAGATAAGACAAATAAAAAAAAAAACTGAACTTCGATTTATACTTACAACAACAAAAAACTTATCTCACTAAATGAGTTTGGTTATATAGATCACATTACACGGTTAAGCTCTAAAATCTTAAACTGCTCCAGAAAAAAAGTATCATTCATAAATCAAATATCTCAAATGGTTAAATTGTTGGGTGAAGGCACATAAATGATTTTCCATATTATCGTTCTAACACGCATCCTGGCTCGAGTCCATTGGTCTTGAAGTGTAAACACTGCAGGCATAACTGCCTTTCCTATGCTGAATATTAATTTTGTTTCTTAGAATAATATGAGCAATAAGGATCAAACTTCATACAACATGGTCATAACATGCAGGAGTTACGTCTAAAAGTAAAAGATGAACGATACATCCGACTTTGTAATAATAAAATGATCATTCACAGGAAGAATATCAGGTGAAATTTTCAAATCTTTATCAATATGATTGCAATAATGAATGGACTATATCTACAAACTCATGCATCGAGCCATTTACATTAGTGACAATTACACACATTAAAGTAACAGTTTTGCCAAAGCAATAAGTTTCTTCCAAGCTAATATGAATCTACCTTGATATTTTATCAGGAAGTATTTCGCTTATGTACTTAACTCTCTTTATTGCATACTTCCTTCCATCCCGAACATTTTTACACAACTTAACAAGGTCATAAGCGCCACAACCGATTTCCAAAACCAAGCAACATCTATTAGTAAGGATTAGAAAAATGAGAAACCGTACTTAATTATCTTGTAGTATACTCATCAAAACACTTCATACAATATCAAATAGAAATAAACATTCTTTCTAAAGAACCAGCTAAACGATAATCATTAAAATTTCTTGTATATATAAGGGGAGACTAAAGAAAATAGGTGTGTTATTTGCTTACATACACACTAAAAATTGTAACTTAAACTATGAACCATCCATAGAAAAAGAAAGAAGAACCACAGGAAATTGACAAACAAGGAAACCTAACTACTAGTACATGGTACCTTACTCTCTTACTCTAATATGGACACAATGGAACAATCAATGAAAATATTGAGGAAGTTAACTTTGCAATGAAGGAACTCAATTGGCTGAGATAAAAATGAAAAAACTCAACCACCTCCACGGTAAAATACATATAGAATCACACATAGAAATGTATATAACTCAAAAAGAAGTTCAAGAAGAACATATACCAAGAGGTTATGGGTCTAGCTCCTCAAAATCATGCAAATATCTACTATTTGAGCCTACATATTTACGAAATTGTGGTAGAGTAGATGATGCCTAAGACAAAATAAACAAACCATCAAATAAATAACAAATTTAGTGCTAAGAAAGAGAAGATATATGTCCATAGATATTCCAACCAAGTGTTGCTGGAAGAAAGGGTTTATAACGTGCCAAATCAGAAAAGATGGGGGAATATAACTCAAAATAATTAGGAACACTATATAACTGACATTATTAATAAAATGAAAAATGAAGCATAGCATAAATCATACCAAATAACTTTTGAAAGTATGTAAACAAATTTTTCCGCCCCATAGCGTTAAAGTAGTGTCAGTTGAACCTAAAATTGTTAGATGGTAACAAACTTACTTCAGTCTAATACCGTTCAATATCATTTTCGAGAATAAAAGGTTTATACGCAACAAGATGTGAACGCATGTTGGTAGCTTAATTACGGCTTGGATTGAAGCCTTGTGAATCTCTCACATCTCTACACATTGTTGCATAAAACCAGAATAACTTAACATCTCTAGCAGTTTATCAATATCAAATATGACAGTAAGTAATGTTTGCAAAAGATGGATCAAAATGGAAACAATTTGGTTGATAGGAAACAAGAGTTAGAAACAAAATATTCTAATGGATAATTTACTATCATGAGATAAATAAGACATTGGTTATGTTAAGAAGAAGCATTACAAAAGATGGTAAGGAAATTAGAAATTGTTTGATTATGTTAAAAGCAAGGCAGAAAAGGTCACCCGTCATCAGAAACGGAAACCACATCCCCATGACCGAATTCAATGCTAGTGACATGCGATTTGATGACCCTTGAGGGTGTGGAGCTTCTTACCAGTTTTCAAATCCAACACTAAGATTGTGATAGTCGAATGCGGCCCCTTCTTGTGGCAAGTGAGGTTCGAAGGGATCCATGCCAAGGGTGGGGTCACTTTGCTTGAGAGTTTCATGACAACCGTAGAAGACAAAATGTCATGTTCCTTGTCTAGACCAGAACCTAAGCACTGACTTTGAGGGAGTAATTTTTCTAGCGGTCTAAAACTACTAGAAATCGTTATATAGCCGCCAAAGTTCATTTATACTAACTTGAATTTTTTTTATCATTTTTACGAGTTGTTTGACAGTGCTAGTGCTACAAGTCGGCTGAAATTTACCAGAAAAAAGTATTTTTAAATACAAAAAGGTATATTTCCCTTCTTTTTCTATCATAACAAACAACTTTTAAAAGTATATAAACAAGATTTTCCGCCCCATAGTTTTAAAGTAGTGTTGGTTGAACCTAAAATTGTTAGATGGTAACGAACTTAATTTAGTCTAACACCGTTCAATATTATTTATGAAAATAGAAGGTGTATATACAATAAGATGAGAACGCATGCTGATGCATTCTATATGGTTACTTCCTCAGACACTAGTAATAAAGAAAAAGTATTTATCAGTGTATAAACTACTTGTAACCATATGACTTGTGGGTAGTTTAATAACGACTTGGACTGAAGCCTTGTGAATCTCCCACATCTCTACACATTGTCAGCTCTTCCACCATATCAAGAAACGACATCAGAAAGAAAAAATTCAGATGATTGTTGCATAAAACCTAAATATCATAACATCCCTAATAGTTTATCATTATCAAAAATGACAGTAGGTAAATTTTGTAAGAAATATTTCCAAAATATATACTTGGAAATATGTATTGTATTATATTAATTAATGTTCTAGGTTATGTTAATATAGTGAGTTGGTCTAGTGGATGTGATTCGAACACGCGACCTCTTATTAATAACGTACCAGACGCGTTGCCAGTTGAACTACAACATCGGTCATGACTATTGATGACCATTAATAATATGTAACAGTTTATGACAGAAGTTTCTCCAAGAGATATTTCCTTTCACCAAGGGATGTTTTATCTCTATATAAAGAGACACTTGAGCAGAAAATACATAGATACTTATATGCACAAAATTGGAATCATCAAAACCAATTTTTCTTTCATTTACATTATTCTAAATCATCCTCCACTTCACTAATGCATGAGTGAAGTGTGGGAATCATTATTCTCTTGATTACATCTTGCTTCATGCTATAGAGGTCAAAGGCATCTGTTTTACTTCACATGATCTGTTGCTTATCTTTTTTTGCGCAACTTATGTAACTTGTGGCTTGAAACTATGAATTTTTTCATCTTAAAATTTTACATTGTGTTATGAGCATAGAGCATTCAACTTGTGTTTGTGATGCAAAATTTAAGGAAAATGAGAATATCCTGACAGCATGTTCAGACGGAATTGTACGTATTTGGACCATAAATGAAAGTTATGCTTGTATCCTAAAGTCTTTCAGAAGTAAATATTTGCATGAATATGAGGAGCAAGGCGAACCTCTTGGTAAAGGATCTTCTTGAACTTCTGTTATGTATACATAAAAATTTCATGATTATAGTTTAGCTTCTTATTTGGAAATAATGCTTTATTTTTATTTGATTGCTAATAGATTTTGTTTGGAATTGGAAATAGGTCATGGTGCTTATGGCGTTGTTACGTTGTGCCAAAATCGTAAGGATGGAATGAACTACGCAATAAAGAAAATTAATTACAAGGACTTGGAATGAGATCCTAATAAATTAATAAGCATATAATTTCCGGAAGATTATTTTGTGCTTATTATAATTTTACTATATGTAAAACTTCCAGTTCTGAACAGAGAACAGGGTTGCAAATTCTCCTGATAAGAGTTTTGATTCTGCTCCGAAAACATACAGTAGTACTCACTCTAAAGAGCCTTCAGAAGCTGCTAGCTTTGTAGAGAAGTCAGAGACTACAAATTATAGAGTATACTCCAACAATGCCTCCGGCTATGAAGAATCTGAGGGTTTTGGTTTTTTCTGGAAACATACAATAGTATTAAGTCTAAAGAGAAGGTGGAGCCTTTAGAAGCTGCTAACTTTATAGAGAAGTCAGAGGCTACAAATTATACAGTATACTCCAACAATGCCTCCGGCTATGAAGAATATGAGGGTTCTGGTTTTTTCTGGAAACATACAATAATACTAAGTCTAAAGAGAATGTGGAGCCTTTAGAAGCTGCTAACTTTATAGAGAAGTCAGAGGCTACAAATTATACATTAAACTCCAACAATGCCTCCGGCTATGAAGAATTTGAGGGTTCTGGTTTTTTCTGGAAACATACAATAGTACTAAGTCTAAAGAGAAGATGAAACTTTTAGAAGCTGCTAACTCTACAGAGGAGTCAGAGGCCACAAATTATTCATTAAACTCCACCAATGCCTCCGGACATGAAGACTCCAACAATGCCTCCGATCTTGAAGAAATGGACTAAGCCAGCCTTGTACCAAGGAAAATGAGAATATCCTAACAGCATGTTCAGACGGAATTGTACGTATTTGGACCATAAATGAAAGTTATGCTTGTATCCTAAAGTCTTTCAGAAGTAAATATTTGCATGAATATGAGGAGCAAGGCGAACCTCTTGGTAAAGGATCTTCTTGAACTTCTGTTATGTATACATAAAAATTTCATGATTATAGTTTAGCTTCTTATTTGGAAATAATGCTTTATTTTTATTTGATTGCTAATAGATTTTGTTTGGAATTGGAAATAGGTCATGGTGCTTATGGCGTTGTTACGTTGTGCCAAAATCGTAAGGATGGAATGAACTACGCAATAAAGAAAATTAATTACAAGGACTTGGAAAGAGATCCTAATAAATTAATAAGCATATAATTTCCGGAAGATTATTTTGTGCTTATTATAATTTTACTATATGTAAAACTTCTAGTTCTGAACAGAGAATAGGGTTGAAAATTCTCCTGATAAGAGTTTTGATTCTGCTCCGAAAACATACAGTAGTACTCACTCTAAAGAGCCTTCAAAAGCTGCTAGCTCTGCAGAGAAGTCAGAGACTACAAATTATAGAGTATACTCCAACAATGCCTCCGGCTATGAAGAATCTGAGGGTTCTGGTTTTTTCTGGAAACATACAATAGTACTAAGTCTAAAGAGAAGGTGGAGCCTTTAGAAGCTGCTAGCTCTGCGGAGAAGTCAGAGGCTACAAATTATACAGTATACTCCAACAATGCCTCCGGCTATGAAGAATATGAGGGTTCTGGTTTTTTCTGGAAACATACAATAATACTAAGTCTAAAGAGAATGTTGAGCCTTTAGAAGCTGCTAACTCTATAGAGAAGTCAGAGGCTACAAATTATACATTAAACTCCAACAATGCCTCCGGCTATGAAGAATTTGAGGGTTCTGATTTTTTCTAGAAACATACAATAGTACTAAGTCTAAAGAGAAGGTAAAACCTTTAGAAGCTGCTAATTCTACAGAAGAGTCAGAGGCTACAAATTATACATTAAACTCCACCAATGCCTCCGGACATGAAGACTCCAACAATGCCTCCGATCTTGAAGAAATGGACTAAGCCAGCCTTGTACCAAGGAAAATGAGAATATCCTAACAGCTTGTTCAGACGGAATTGTACGTATTTGGACCATAAATGAAAGTTATGCTTGTATCCTAAAGTCTTTCAGAAGTAAATATTTGCATGAATATGAGGAGCAATGCGAACCTTTTGGTAAAGGATCTTCTTGAACTTCTGTTATGTATACATAAAAAATTTATGACTATAGTTTAGCTTCTTATTTGGAAATAATGTTTTATTTTTATTTGATTGCTAATAGATTTTGTTTGGAATTGGAAATAGGTCATGGTGCTTATGGCGTTGTTACGTTGTACCAAAATCGTAAGGATGGAATGAACTACGCAATAAAGAAAATTAATTACAAGGACTTGGAAAGAGTTCCTAATAAATTAATAAGCATATAATTTCCGGAAGATTATTTTGTGCTTATTATAATTTTACTATATGTAAAACTTCCAGTTCTGGACAGAGAATAGGGTTTCAAATTCTTCTTATAAGAGTTTTGATTCTGCTCCGAAAACATACAGTAGTACTCACTCTAAAGAGCCTTCAGAAGCTGCTAGCTCTGCAGAGAAGTCAGAGACTACAAATTATAGAGTATACTCCAACAATGCCTCCGGCTATGAAGAATCTGAGGGTTCTGGTTTTTTCTGGAAACATACAATAGTACTAAGTCTAAAGAGAAAATGGAGCCTTTAGAAGCTGCTAGCTCTGCAGAGAAGTCAGAGGCTACAAATTATACAGTATACTCCAACAATGCCTCCGGCTATGAAGAATATGAGGGTTCTGGTTTTTTCTGGAAACATACAATAATACTAAGTCTAAAGAGAATGTGGAGCCTTTAGAAGCTGCTAACTCTATAGAGAAGTCAGAGGCTACAAATTATTCATTAAACTCCAACAATGCCTCTGGCTATGAAGAATTTGAGGGTTCTGGTTTTTTCTGGAAACATACAATAGTACTAAGTCTAAAGAGTAGGTGGAACCTTTAGAAGCTGCTAACTCTACAGAGGAGTCAGAGGCTACAAATTATACATTAAACTCCACCAATGCCTCCGGACATGAAGACTCTAACAATGCATCCGATCTTGAAGAAATGGACAAAGCCAGCCTTGTACCGGTTTCCTTTTTCATAGAAATAGAATATTGTCCCAGACTCCCAAGTAAGATTTTCAGCTTAAATAAGTTAACGTAAGCTTATCCTCCCTTATCTTAAATTTGTTTGGTCGCGGGTAGTGGATCTTGGTATGTTGCAGATGACCGGAGTGGTGGGTGCGCGGTGACAATGGTTGAATGTGGTTGTGATTGGGTTCGATTAGGAAAATAGACATGTGAAATTTTCTTCCTGTTCTACTTCATGCTTCGTGTGCCCTATTCACTGCAAATAAAGAGCAAGTTTGAGCGAATTGGCTTAATCCCTGTCCACCGCTCCAAAGATCCTAAAATGCTTCACTATTGGCTTAATCCATGTCCAAGCCTCTTCAGTTGTCAAGGATTTCAATTTCTTGGGAGGGCATCGATATAGGATATAGGCAGCTGTGGACACAACTTCTCCCCACAACTTTATTGGAAGATCTTTACTCTTCAACATGCGTCTCACCATATTAGCAATCAGCTACATCATTGTGCTGAGGAGTTTAGGGAGCTATTACTGATAAGTGTCTAATTGACCATGTTTTCAATTGTTATTGTGACACTTATCTTTTGTATTCATGAGAATTATCTTGCAAATCGACTCTCTTTTGATTAGAATGAGTTTAAATAGAGATCCAATCTCAATTGTTGTTGTAGGGACATGAATCTAGTGAAGAAATTAAGATTTGGTGAGAAGATAAAGAGTTTTGGAAGGTTTGGGAAAAAACTGTTGAGCCCTTTAGAAACCAGCTGAGCCCCTTTTATCCTGTTAGAAAAGAGTTGAGCGGCCAAGAAAGGGGCTGAGCGTCTTCAAGGCGGTTAAAGAAAACTCATCCCTAAAGTAACAGGGCGTTGAGCGGCTAGAAAAGGGGCTGAGCGGTCGTGCCAGATTTGCCATTTAAAAGGAAAATTTAATCAGAACAGAGGCAGTGAACAACAGAACGAACTTTTGAGAAAAGAAATACAAAATAGCAGAGAAAGAATAGGAACTTGGAGGCTGGGTGACCTTCCGTCGAGCTGGGAACACGCCGACGCCGCACAGATCATCTTCTTCTTCATTTTCCCTTATTGTAAGCTTAAAGCATCCATGGAAATGGATTGCTAAACACTTTGTGTTGGGATTGGATGTAGTCTTTTAACTTGAATGTATTCACTTTGATTTCCATGTATAAATTAATGTTTCTATGTGATGATTTCAGTGATCTATCTTGATCTTAATGCTAGTTTTAGAGTGATCAACTAGAACTTGATGTTAGATTTGATAAATTGGTGGAAAATACTTCATTGAATCTGATATAGATGAGATCACCTATTGAATCTAAGGCCTAGGAATAGGGTTAGCTCAATAGTCAGATAACACCTAAGTTTAATGCTACTTGCTTTCTTAATTATTCAAGGAATTGATGATTAGTTAGTAAGTTGTTGATCTCTTTCATGAGGGAACTATGAAAAAGATAAGATGTGGTGTGATGGAATCGAACATAGGACCTGGTTTGTTTAGGGAATCATAAGAATACTGAAAAGTTAATTGATGAACTCCAATTCCAACCGTTTTCTCTGCTTGTTTACAAATCGTTTATTACTGCTTTCTCTTAATTTCGCAATGTAGCGCAAAACAATCAACTAAACATTTCTTGACTCTTTGCTTAAGTGATTTAGCTAGAGAACGACATTGTATTCCAATTCCCTGAGGACGATAAAAACCCTTTGCTATACTACAATTGAATCTTGAAGGATTCGAAAGTTGTTCAGTAAAAATCTTTCAACGATTACCTCATGAACAATACCAGCCTCTTCACAAAAGTCTTTCATCTCATTTGATACATATTCACCTCCTCCATCAGTCCTGAGGGTCTTGATGCTTCTACCACTTTGTTTCTCCACCAGCTTCTTAAACTTCTTGAACACCTCAAACACTTATGATTTTCTGCCCAATAAGTAGATCAACATCCTTCTTGTGTGATCATCAATGAAGGAAACAAAGTACTTATTCCCCCTGATGATGGAATCTCGAATGGTCCACAAACATCTGAATAAACCACATCTAAGGCACCCTTGGACACCACATGCATGCTATCAGTGAATGAGTTCCTAGGTTGCTTGCTTAGGAAGCAACCTTCACACAATTGTCCAGAAGTCTTAACAAGAGGCAAACCATCAACCATTAACCATCTCTTCATGATGCAATTGGTACAGCCCCTTGAAATGGAGATGTCCATACCTCAAATGCCATAACTAATCTGACTTTAGTAGCTTAGCTGACAAACACTGTGATCTACTATTGTCTAGCTTTACTAGAAATGTTTTATTTGTTGACAATACTGATTGGAGAATCAACCTCTCCTTTGGATTAATTATCATGAGCTTCTTCCCTTTAGTTCTCATAGAATAACGCTTTTCTATTAGCTGACCTAGGCTTATGAGATTATGCTTTACACTAGGTACATACAATACACCAGGAATAAAGGCCTATTTGCCATTCTTTTTCCTGATACGAACTCTACCTATTCCAGCGGTTGTGATCATGCTATTGTCAGCAAACCTCACACTGCTTGTTCTTCTCTCATCAAGGTCAACAAACCAATCTTTGTGACCAGTCATGTGAGAAGAACATCCAAAATCTAAGTACCGATTACTCTCATCAATCTTATGAGTACTAACAACTGAATTAATCACTTCATCACTTGGAATTCTATGATCTTTAACAAAACAATTTTGATCAATATGAGCAAGAACAACAAACAGTACCTGCTATGAATCTAACTCATCATCTTGAGCAGAATAGGCCTGATCATCACCACTTGGCTTGCTACCTTACTTCTTGCTTTTGCATTCATAGGAGTAATGAACAAGCTTCTTTCAAACATATCATTGAACATTTTTCTTCTTGCTTTTTCCCTTCTTCACCTTATCCTTGTCCTGTCCTTTCTCCTTGGATTCCCACTTTCTTTTTGAATCAGTGTCTTCTTCATGACTAGAAGATTACCCAGTATCCTTTTCCTTACAAGATTTTCCTTTGAAAGATTTGCCTTTGTCATTCCAATTTCTCTTATTGGAATTACCACGAGCATACAAGGCTTGCTCACTGTCTCTCTCCGTGTCACTCAGATTCAACCGCATTTCATGAGCCTCAAGTGAACCCTGTAGTTCATCGATCTTTATCACTTCAAGATCCTTGGACTCTTCAATTGTAGTCACAATGTGATCAAATTAAACTTCGATTTGAGTGATCGAAGCACCTTCTCAACAAGGGTTTGATCAGAGATTACTTCACTATTCATCTTCATCTGATTCGCTAGAGTGTAAAGACGTGTGAAGAACTTCGACATCAACTTTGATTTCTCCATGCGTAAAGCTTCATACTGCCTCCTAAGCGTCTACAATTTCACCTTCTTCAACTTAGCTACTCCATCATAGCTCTTGTTCAAAATATCTCATGCTTTCTTCGAGGTCTTTGCCGCTGAAATCTTCTCAAAATTCGCGGGATTCATACATTGGTGAATGATGAACAACGCTCGCAGGTCTTTCTTCTTTGCCTCACGATGAGCTGCACTTTGCTCCGCTGTAGGAATATCTGGCAGCGATTCATACCCAGAAGTAACCAGCTCCAATACATCTTGAAACCCAAAGATTACCACCATCTAGGTGTGCCACCTATCTCAATCGTTCTTGCTATCAAGAATTAGCAAAGATGCGGGGAAATTGGCATTTGCACCCGCCATGATCTTGAACGATGCGTCCACCTTCACAACTTCGTTGACCGATGCAATTTCCTCTGTCGTGAGTCCTCAGAGCTCCATCGCAGCTTGCCGTCAACGCGCGGTGGTCAAGTCGCCGGAAGATTGAGCTCTCTGATACCACTGTTGGAGAATTCATATGAATTCTCTGATGAAGAAGGAGAAGAAACCCTGATTGAATGCTTGATTTCAATGCTTAGGGCATGAACATTCAATGTGCAGAGAGAGAAAGAGGAAGAACATTAAAGTGATTAACATGAATTAACTAGTGAGAGAGAGAGAGAGAGATTATTTTCATTAATTGTGCACACACTCTCACATTAAGACATTAACAAAGGGACCTAACTGACTAATGAGTAAAACTATAAGGACTCATACATCAGAGTACAAAGTCTGGGGACCTAATTCTGAATTATTATTCCAACAAGATTTATGTCTAGTATATATGTTTGGGGTTATAGCCTCATGAAATGGTGTTATAAGCCAAATAACTAACTTAAAGCGACCACAAGTGGTGCTTAAAACCCTTGAATATAAGTGATTTACATGAAAAATATAAACAGTAGAGCCAATCTACCTAAGCCTGTTTTGGGAGGCTCGAATACAATACAAAAGGAAACTACAGTGGGACAGTACATTGACAAATATTACTAAAATATTTTGCTTTTATGCAACAAGGCAAGACATGAAGAAAATGAGGTAAGCTTTGAATATTTTAGGCTTAATTCCAGTTTGGGCCCCTGATGTTTCACAAATGTGCGGTCTACACCCCCTGTGTTTAAAACGTGCGGTCAAGGTCCCTCATCTATCTAAAACGTGATAATGATGCCCTTCTGTTAACTTCCGCTAGGTTCCGTCAGTTGACCAAACGAAAATGCTGACGTGTCACTTATTTAATTCATCAAAAATAAGCTACTAATTAGTGACGGAAATAATCCGTCACAAAACCCTTCAGCCAACACACTCTCTCACCCGTTCACTCACATCTCTCCCTCTCACTCTCGTGTTTTTCTCCTCTCCCTCACAACATCATCTTCTTCATTTTTCTTTACCCTTTCCCCTGCAACCCAACACACCATGGCAGCACCCTTCTCCTCTATTCATCACCCTTATCATACTACTTCTCCTTCCTTCCTTGGCTGAACCACCACCTCCACGCACGCAACAACCACAGTGGGCCACAACCATGAAGCTTTGCCCCCTGCAAATGGTCCAACGACCACCACCGGAGTCGCGACCACCACCTGTCAATCGTGTGCTCCTCCCCCTGTCCCAGCGAACACCGGCGCTCCAACACCACCTCCCGATTCAAAGAAAATCGACACAAAACAGAGGAGATGAAACCCTAGCCGCCGCCACCTTCTCGTCCCGATTCCGGCGCCGTTCGACCTCCAATGGCAAAATCAACACCACGATTTGACTCCCCTTGAAGCCAGCTTCAAAACCCCTTAACCAATTTGATGATCGGTCGCCGTCACTCCGGCGACCGCCGCCGGCGCCGCCACCGGCGAGCATTGTTCGCAGTCACACGATCGCTGTGGTTACACCGTAATAACGTCATCTTTAAGAATGGCCACATGGAACCAGAGAAATTTTTGGAACTTTCCCAATTAAGGGCATGGAACTGGTTGCAGGTAAGAAATAAAACCTTCAAATTCTCTACTAATGATTGGATTACTAATCCACGTATCTGCCTGGAATGCTTGTAATGGCTATTGTGGCTAGCTGTATTTTTGTTTTATGTTGGTGCTTGTAATTGAGTGGAGGCGTGGGATTATGTTTTGAGGGAGTTTGCGTTTTGGGTGATTTCTTGCTTGATCTGATTCTGTTCTCAAGGGGTGATGGAGTGGATGACAGATTCTGGTTTTTGTTCCCTGATGCAGAGAAGTTGTGTAGTTTTTTCCCTGTCTCCTCTGTTTGTATTTCCCTGTACTATCTTGCTTTCTTTTTTCTTAGTTTGTATTGATTTTGGAATATTTTGGTTTAGTTTAGTAATCTGAGTTTTCTATTTGATGGAAACATGTTGATTACTGATTCATCTGACTTTGCATTGCTTTATACTGATTTGTTGTGCATATAGTTCTTTTGCAATGAAATTCCTCTGTTGAATTTTAGGAAGAAAGAGCACGATTTGAAGGGATAGGGTTTGTTGAGAGAGTGTGTTGGCTGAAGAGTTTTGTGACGGATTATTTCCGTCACCAATTAGTAGCCTATATTTTATTAATTAAATAAGTGACACGTCAGCAGTTCCGTTTGGTCAACTGACGGAACCTAGCGGAAGTTAACAGAAGGGCATCGTTATCACGTTTTAGATAGATGAGGGACCTTGACCGCACGTTTTAAACACAGGGGGTGTAGATCGCACATTTGTGAAACATCAGGGGCCCAAACTGGAATTAAGCCAATATTTTATTAGTGTATCAGGTCACCAATGCACTAATGAAATTTTTAATGTTGAGCATACAGAATACAGACTGTGTTTGGTGGTAGTTTTGATGAGCATATCACATCAAATTATTCAAAGAGTTATAACTTTTCATTCACTCATATCCATGTAAATAGCTTGGCATGTGAATTGGGTAAGTTGAGAAAAGAAAGAAAAAGAATGAAATTTTGATGGCTTTGAAGGTTTTCGATAGAAAACTTGGTAAAATCTAAGTCTAACGGCCCAAGAAACAGAAGAGATTATATTATAACACTCGTTTTTCGATAGAAAACTAGGTAAAATCTAAGTCTAACGGCCTAAGAAAAGGAAGATATTATATTATAACACTCGTTTGTGGTAACCATGATAGTGTTTATGTCAAGTTAATGATGTTAAAACAAGCACTTCTTAAGAAAGAAGCAATCCAGTGTTTTTATTGCTTTTGTTGTGTTTATGTCTTTTAGTGAGTGATAGTGTGATTTTGTGAAATTTTGACTAATTGTGTTTTTTAAGGTGTTTCACAAGTTTTGTTTGATATATTATTGAGTTGAGTGCGTTCATAAACTATGATGATGATTTTAACGTCAAAAAATAATTATATGATGATTTTGCACGTATTTAATTGAATCTAAATATAATTACACCAAACTCCAAAATCAAAACTTGTAAAAAAACACAGTTTTTAACTTCTAAAATTCTAACAATTTCACAATTTTCATATCAGTTAATGATTTTTATTGAAACAGACATTTAGTAGTCAATTAAAACTAGAATTGTTTAGTCATTATTAAAAAATTTAGTCCATTCTTGAATTAGTATACCATGACATATTGATTCAATTGAAAGTTTTAAAATGTGAAACCAGTCAATTAATCAAAGCTCAGCTCCGCAGATTCTGATAATCATCACACTCCAGTCGCATCCTTTTTTAAGCAAACAGTTAGATACGGAAGAACATACAATGGCATAGAACCTCTATAATAGCTAGAAAGCATAAATAAATCTCTAATAAGTGACTTGAAATGGCATCAAACAACTTGGACTAGTGGTTTTGCCAGTATAAAATAACTGACAACAGTCCCATGCATCTAAACACTCAAGTTTTATGATACCCTTCCCATGACAAAGTGTACGTCTACTTTATCGGTTATATGTCTGCAGCAAGAAAATTATCAGAAATTGCTTCCTGCAAAACAAAAAAAAAAGAATGACTTAGCAACAACTGCTACATGAGTAATATACCAGAGACACCAAATTGCTCAAGAGAGGGAGAGCAGAAATGAGCTCTTAATGAACAAATGTAGAAAGCATAAACAAACTATGTATTGCAAAAGAAATATAAAATACATACACTGTCACAAGCCGATTGAGGATTATTGAGCTGTTCTGCTGTCGATCCGAACTTCAAGACTTTTTCCTCTTCTTCAGCCCTCACACAAGTGCAATTTTTGCAAGTACTCCCAATTTCACAACCACCTACTGCATAACCAAGTTAGCTAGCCTAATACTACACAGAATACAGATTGAGGACAGAAATACAAAAGTAGTCTCTTTACCAGCTGGCAGCTGAAGTTTCTTTAGATCTTCGGTCAAAAGACTATCTTCAGCTACCAGATCCGAATCAACATCAATTTGCATTTCAGGTGAACTCTTCACCTCCTTCTTTAATGCAAGAGATGATGAACCAATTTTCCATGAAGGCTTTTTAGCATTGAACTATGTAATATAGAACATATTGTGTTATGGTAAGAAAATGAATGAAGAAAGAGGCAAATTTGATTCAAGAACAATGGTTCAACTCAGCACAGGACCAGGCGTAGCCAGGATTCTCACACCGGAGGGACTATTGATCAAACAAACTATTTATATGTGTATGTTTGATAATACTTTAAAAAATTATTGTGGACAAAAGTAATATGAAGTTACTTTTACCAACTATAATTTTGGTTTAGCGTGATTTTTATTGTGTATTCAAACATTCACTATTATTAAAAAGAAAACGCAATACTTTTCGTCATGAACAATAGTATGTTTGTATATCAATCACATTTTCATTAAGTATGTGAAGGGAGAAAATGCGCAATTATGTTCTTTATCTTGTTTGAAAAAATAATGGAAACGTAATAAGTATGTTATGAGTGTGAAAACGTAATTAATTAATGACAATGTAAAAATGTGATATTTTTTCTATTTCACTGTTTTGTTGAAACACATGAATTACGATACTACCAAAATTTATATCTCATATTTATCTCTTATTTTGCAATGAACTTTTTAGTAATTTTATATCTAATAGTTTTACTTTATTTTATTCAAACAACATTCAGTTTTTAAACTTTTGGGTATAATTTCCACGTACAAATTCAATTTTTTATACTTCATTTTATTAAATTTCATTATATCAAACATAACTTTATTAAATAGTGAATTTTTTTTTGAAAAGTATTAAATAGTGATTCAAAAGGACTCTATATGGAAAATCAGTTGATAGTTTTCATAAATAAAATAAATATTTAAATAGTTTGAATATAAGAGATACCAACTAAAAAATGTGTTTGTTATCTAAAAAATTAATAGAAAATAATACAAACATTCGTATGAAATATTTATCATAATGACCAATAATGTTAATACTTACATATATAATAATGTAAAACTATCATTTAATATTCAAGAGTTGCATCTAGTATAGTGGTAACCGGTAATTGTTTCCCATAATTTTCTTCTTGGAAAGGGTTCAACTCCTACTCACACCATTTTGGGACCTATATAAGAATGAGAGGCCTGCTTGCAGCTGCACCACTATCGAATTCATGCTTGGTGTTAACGTTTACTTTTTATTATCTTTATTACAGGGGCTAGAAAAAAAATTACATAGTATCGGTATGAAAAATTAAAATATCCGGGGGTGCGGAGCACCGGTAAGCCACCCCGGTGGCTCCGTCCCTGAGTCAAGACCCAATGTATGAATACAGAATGATGATCTCATTTAGAGAATTGCCCTTCTAAAGGCCTTGTCTCTCCTAACTTTCTGTCAAAAGTCCCCTCCCTCTCCCCACTTCCACAATACAAATAGGGACTCTCACAACTACTTCTAACATCTAAAAACCCTCCAAACAACCTGCAACTAACTGGGTTAGGTGAATATAGTCGTAGATCTTATTCGTCAGTTGTACATTTTGGGACAGGGTAGCTTCCCGACATTTTACTTTATGTGTGGTTTTCTGTATGGGAATCACAAGGAGTAGTCGGACGTTATGAGATCTTGAGGAGGTTGTTTTGGGCCGACTCTCCCACACGTTGGAGGATTGTATCTATAACTCTTACACTTGATCACTGGATGCGTACATTTTTCCTTCGGGCGCACTTCTGTCACTTGCAGGTACTGGTGGCACTTATAGTTAGAGCAGTGTATATATATATATATATATATATATATATATATATATATATATATATATGGTATATCAGGTTATGTCTTAAGTTTTGAGTTAAGTCCTTGTTGAACAAGTCTTGCTTTAAAAAGAAAAAAAAATACTTGCATTTTCCGCACTTAGTTAGAATCGGTTACTATTGTGACTACCCGAAAGTTGGATGTTACATTCCTCTTCCCCAAGAAAGCAAATTGGTTAGCATCAATCAGCTTCGGAAGCACCGACTTCAATCGTCGAGAAAGAACTTTAGAGACAACTTTGTAGATGCACCCCACAAGTGAAATAGGTCTAAAATCATGTAGCCCTAGGAGTGTTTCCACTTTTGGAATCACAACTATAAATGATGCATTACTTCCCTTCGGCCATGCCCCATGTGAGTGGAAATCATCCATTACCCTCTTGAAGTCTGACTGGATAAGATGCCAAAAAGCTTTAATGAATTTGAAATTGAAACCATCCGGTCCTGAGCTTTTGTCTCCATCACATTCCCAAAATGCTTCCTTTATCTCTTCCATCTCGAATCGAGCTAGAAGGGCCTCATTATTCTCTTGAGAAAGTTGATTGAACGGAACCCCATCTAGCTTAGGAGCTACCACATGATCCCTCTCAAATTTCTTCTCAAAGAAGAATTTCACATGTTGTTTCACCTCTGATGGTTCGTCGAGCCACAAATTTAAACCCTCAACATTCAGTCCCACTAAGGCATTCTTTCTTCGCCTCCAATTAATCAACGAATGAAAGTATTTAGAATTGGAGTCCACTTCCTTGATCCATCTGGCTCTAGATTTTTTGAAGAGAAGAGACTCATTGAATCGCGCCACCTTCCAGAATTCTGCTTGCACCACTGCTCTCTCCCTTGCTTCAACTTCATTTAGTCCTACATCCTTCGCTTTCCTATCCAGACTATCAAGTTTCCATGAAAGTTCCTTCCCTTGTCGGGCTAGATCACCAAACACTTCTGCATTCCACATCTTCAAGCGCCCTTCAAGAGCTTGAAGTTTTTCTTTCAGAACGAAGGTCCCCCACCCCTGAAACTGTAATCTGGTCCACTCTTCCTCCACGAAATAAGTCAACACCTAAAGATGAGGATCCAATTCTCTCATTTAAGTTGCAGACAGAACTGAAATCGCCAAGGACCCACCAAAGCGGCACATTGCTTCTTGATTTTAGAGCCACAAGCTCCTCCCATTGAATCCTCTTCTCATCCGAGGAGCAGGGTCCATAGACATTGACGTCGAAAAGCCCTTTCCTTGAGTCCAGTCATCCAAAATGAAGGTACTTGTCTCCCAAATGCAAAGGAGACCACCCCCTCGGTTCTCGGCGGAAGCGAAGACCCAATCGAACTCCGAGTCCCCCCAAATTGATCTACATAGGTTTGCATCAATATTTTCGAACTTTGTTTCCCGAAAGCAAGCCAAATTTACATTTTCTTTGGTGATGAGTTCCCTTATTTTTCTCCACTTGACTCTATTCCCCATCCCCCTAACAATGTAGCTAAGAATCCTCATTAATTACTCTATTCAGCCCGTTAGCAGAACCAGGGCACCTGATCATCAATATCAATATATATTAGAAAAGAAGAACTTCTATAAGACTGATTTGGTGAGGTGGTAGCTCCTGGTTTAATCTCATAAGAAAAACTAGTGTTTTTTACCCGCGCGTTGCACGGGAAATATGTCTATTGTATTTGATACATTAATTAATATTTTGATTATTAAAAATATATTAAACAACGAATGAAATAGAAAAGTCAGAATTGATGAGTAAAGTGGACATAAAGACTTCTCTTCTAAGCCTGATTGAGACCAAGAGGAACTCGTTTCACATCCTTCGTAAATATGAAGACGATAACACAAATCTTAGATATAAGGAATTATCAACATATTAATCTTAAAAAACATTAATGTGATAGTAGCACAAATCAAGATTGTGTAAGATATATGATAAAGTATATCATTATTGTGTTTATTCCAACTAAGTAGGGATGACAATGGGTAGGTACTATAGTACCATCTCCATACCCGTGTTTTTAAAAATTACATGTACCCGTCTCCATACCTTTAGACAATTCAATGTCATTACAGGAAGCTATCCATCTTTGCCAAAATCTAAATCTATGGATGACAATTGGTCTCAAAATCATAGGGTACCCGTAAAAAATACCCACTATGCGTAGGGTAAAAAACCGCTAAATGGGTATGAGGTTGAGTATAGATAATTACCCGCAAAAAATAGTGGGTATGGGTGCGGGTATGGGCACTATAATACCCAACCGGCCCATATCTGCGCACATATGTTATCATTATTATTATTATTATTATTATTATTATTATTATTATTATTATTTGGGAATATATTAACAAATTAACTTAAGCTATAGCTTTCAAACTCACTCTTTTTTTAAAAAAAATTGGGATATATTAATTAATACTCTAAAAATAAATAATAAATAAATTAAGATAAAATTAAGAAATAAACCACATAAATCCTAATAAAATCTAAAATTTAAAAATGTATTTTTATACTCTAAAAATAAATCAAAAATAAATTAAGATAAAATCAAGAAATAAACAACATAAATCCTAATCAAATCTAAAATTTTAAAATGTATTTTTTTATCAGAATTAATCTGAGAATGACACGTGTTATTTTTTTTTCCAATTAGTGAATATTCTTCACCCTAGAAGATTTTCTTTTCCTCAATCCTTTTGCTTTTGATTAAGAAGAGAAAAGTAGGAATCCTTGAAGCATATGACATCTTACAATTAGTTGAAGAACAAAATCAATTCATTAAGAAGATTGAAACAGAAACCCAAAATGAAGTCTTGAAGAACAAAATACCCTCCTTCACCAATTTGAAAGGACTGTGGTGAAAGAATTGTATCTAGTGTATTTGTGAATCTTGGGGTGGAACCCTTGTGAAACAATAAATCAAAGGCACATTTCAGTCAAGAGAAACAAAAAATGGTGTATTGCCCCATATGTGCGCACCCCAACAAATTATCTATATATGTGAGAAAAAAACAAAATAATTCTTCCACCCAAAATAATTGTGGTTACTTCACCAATAAACTTATACTAACAATCAATTTAAATTGAACTTAAGGAAATATATAGAGTAAAGTAAGATAAGTCACCCAATTGACATACTAAAACATGAGTATATGCAAAACTAATGAGTTTGAGGAAAACATGAACCAACCTTAAGAATAGGCTAAACATACTCATGAAGATTAAATGTGAGCTCTTCATATGCTTTCATCAATTTGACTGACCTGTGCATCATTAAAAAAAAAATAGTAAGTTGTGCATCATTCACATACAGTGCAAATAGTATGCTTATACACACAGCTCAAACATGATGAATAAAAACGTGCAAAATTTGAGAAATGAATATAAATTCAGGCTATCCTAAGTTTCGTAAATTTCTATAAATTATACCAAAATCTGGTTTAGAATGGTTGCACACGCATGGATTTCTACAAACTATACTAAAATCTGGTTTAAAAAAATACAAAAGTGGAAGAAGAACAATAGAAAAAACATTACATCAGAATCAAAACATTACGTAGTAAATCTAAAATAAAATAAAGTATTTCCTGGATTTAAAATAAAATAAATAATAAGATAAATTAAAATAAAATTAAGAAATAAACAACCTAAATCCCAATCAAATCTAATATTAAAAATGGTATTAAATAAAGATAGATAAAAACTAACAAAATCTAGCAAATCACAATAAAAACTCATAAAATCCCGAATTAATAAAAAATTCGAAATTCAATAAAAATTAATCAATATATTCTAAAAATAAATTTAAAATAAATTAAAAGACCCAATCTTATCTTTTAAAATAATATCAATCAATTATTTTAGAATATATAAAATTAAAACATATATCAATTGAAAATTATATCTTCTAAAATAATATCAGTTAATTAGGTTAGAATATATAAAATTAAAACATATATCAATTGAAAATTATATCCTCTAACAAATTGACACGTGGAATAATTTTTATGAGAATTAATCTGGTGCTGACACGTCACTAAGAATTAATCTGGTGCTGACACGCCACTATGGAAGTTCTTCTTTTCTAATATATATTGATTTCACGTGTCAATTTGTTAGATAAAAAATTCCACGTGTCAATTTGTTAGATAGTTTCTCTTTTGTTGTATTATTTTATCTTGAAACTGAAGTTTAAAAGATTTTCCCTAATTATCTAAGATTTACCGAGATTACTCCTTACTAAATTTATTTCCAAAACAAATCTTGAAACTGTTTTCATTATCTCTTTAAATTAGGAAAAGTCTCAAACCTAATTTACTGTATATTTACCGGAATCCCCTGATTTCTCTTTTTATTCTTTCTCATGATCTATAATATAAAAATAAAATATGTAGTGTTGAGATTATAATCCATTAAATTTTTAAAATATTTTCCCTAATTATCTAAGATACTGCATATCTAAGATTTTCCCTAATTTGTGAATTGGGGGAGAGAGAGAAAAGGACAATTAATGGGCAAAGAGGAAAAATATATAGGGAAACTGAAAAGAGAGAAGAACGAAATTGGGGGAGAAAAAAAGATAATTAATGAGAGAATTAATGGGGAAAGAAGAGAGCACATATTGAGAACAACTTAAAAAAAAGATTAAAAAATAGATAACTTAGAATTTAAAAAATAATAACTGAAAACGAACTCGCATAATCACGTTCATGATTAAGTGTTTAATGAATATGCATTGTCAGTGTAAAATAGTTTTACACTGACATCCAATTAATGTTTGACACATAGGAGAGAGAGTTACATTCATTTTTAATTTTAATTAAAATAAAAACATATTTGCTTATTTGGTGGAATTCAATTGAATGTCAGTGTAAAATTAGTTTACATTTACAGTGTATATCCATTAAATTCCATGATTAATTGATGTATCAAATAGAGATGGCAAGAAAATCCAAACCCACGGGGCCCTACCCGAACCTAACCCGAAATTTCGGGCGAAACCCGATATTTTTGGGTTTGGGTGTGGGTTTGGGTTTCACCCAAATTTTAAAACTTGTTTGGGTTTGGGTGTGGGATTGATTAAACCCGCACCCAAACACAAACCCGAATTTGTGGTTGTTTTTGTTATTTTGTTATACTATTTGTGGTTGTTGTTGTTTGTTGATGACTTCGACCGGGAAGTTTAATTAGAATAATATTGAAGAATGAAGTTTAATTAGACATTTAGAATTAAGATGCTTATAAATCGATGAATTATGTTGTTTATCAGCTTATATTCGTGAACTATAATTTTTCCTTTCTATTAGAAAGATGATGAGGTTTAATCAGCTTATGTTCATGTTGTTTCCAGATCGGGTATTTGAGTTTTTTGCGGGTTCGGTGCTTACATCGGGTTTTGGATTTGGGTTTGGGTAACCCGAAATCCAAGGGTTTGGGTTTAATTTTTGCACCCATATTAGGTTTGAGTTTGGGTTTGGGTTTGAGTTTGGGTTTGGGTTTAGGTGTTAAGTTCGGGTTCGGGTGTGGGAATGGCCAAACCCGCACCCACGTGGCCCATTATCAACCCTAGTATCAAATACTAGTATTTTAGAAAATCAATATGGTAGCTGATTGCTTGGCTCAGAATGCTCACGTCTTCAACTTTGGAGTGCACTTGCTGCACCACCCGCTTTTGGAGTGTCGTCATCTCTTGTATCAAGATTTTATAGCGGCTGTCGCCTCCCTTAGTCTCCCTGCTGATTAGCGAGCTTTTGTCACCTTTGAGGCTTTAGTCCCGCCATGCTATAAAAAAAAAAAATCAATATGTATATTGCACTCATAACTTGTTCTTATATATTGTAAATTGTGTTAACTAAATATGTATATTTTTTACCGAATAAATTAAACAACGCAATTTAATTTCTAATATTAAAAGGAGAATAACACAATCTAATTTTTAATATCGATATTAAGAAAGATAATGAGTTATTTTTATCATATCTTATTTTAAAGATCTCGTCTTTATTTTTTGACAGTAAGATCTCGTCTTATTTTTATTTTTTTTGAACTCATCTCGTCTTATTTTTAAAACAACACAATCTATTTAAAGATCTCATGTTCTTGTGTAAATTTTATATATTCGGATTGTTATTGTTACAATTTTATTAGAAGTTTAATCCTAATAAAAACAATTTGTAAACTTATCTTAATTATTTTCTTGTAACCAAAAAAAAATTTTATCTTATTTAATTAGAAATATGATATCATACGATGGATGATCTTGTGATAAGCCCAGTCCTTATCATCCATCTAAGCTGTTAATTATATATGAAAAGATCGTTTGGCGTATTCTGAAATTACTTTGGATTTAATCTGCAGTTCTCTATTCATCTTAGAAGGTGCTTGCTCCTCTTCACATGGTAATGTTTCATGCTTTACTTCTAAAACTATTAAATTTCTGTTGCTTCTACATTGTTTCTATTTTTTCGTAATGCTATGAATCAAAGGTCTCTTCTCCTCTCCTCTTGAATTTTCCCTAGATTACATTTAGGGTTTAATTTCTATACATTGTAAACTTTATTTACCAGACATCTCTAATTGATTTACGCCAGCCACACCAAAAATTAAACTCTATTTTTATTTTTTATTCCGTCAGTTAATTTTTTTCCCCCAACTATTGCAAGGCACTTCATGTGTTATTATCATAATATTTCAATGTAAAATGTTGGGCACACACCATAATAATATCAATGTAAGACACTCATAAAAAACTAAGGAGTATGTTTTTTTTTTTTTTTGGTAAACTAGGAGTATGTTCTTATTTGTACTATTTGGTATCTCGGTATTGTTGTAACCGAATTTCAATTTCTGTAACACATACAGGGAACTGAAAAGCCAAAAGCCTGCATGGAACCAAAGAAAATAGAGAGGAGGACAAAGCAACGCCTTCCTCCTACCCAACCTTACTACCCTTGGCTTCTTTATTTCCATGGCGAGAATCAAACCTTTTGCAATATATCAGATCCTTCCAAAACATACTCAAGAAATATTCCAGAGTTAGGGGAGCGGGATAATATATGGACGGTACAATATGGATGGTTCCTTTTGGAAAAAAATAAGATAGAAAACGTCAGTGAACTAGTTCTTTGGAATCCATATAATCTCGAGGAGATTAATCTCCCACTCCTGAAACATGATGATGACTTCGATGGTTGTATTTTTTCGTGCTCTCCAACTTCAACGAATAAAGTTTGCTCCATAGTTTTATTCTCATACAGAGGAGGTCCTATTGCTGGCTATTCAAATATAGTGTTCTATTGTCAACTTGGAGATAAACAATGGACTAAAGTGGACTATACTGACGACCTTGTGAAGGCTTTAGCAGTGGAATTGGAGGGTGATGAATTGCTCGAAAACTACATTCATCGGCCTTCAGCTGTGGAACTGGAGGAGGATGAATTGCTAGAAAACTTCATTCATCTTGATAACCCAGTTTACTGCAATAATCGCTTGTATGCAGCGTCACGGTTTCCTCCTCTTCTTGTGGTAATTGAGAAGCTTGAACCACATGGACTGGAAATAAACTCTACACATGTTTTCTTGCCCGATGAATTTCCGGTTTCCTTCGCATATATATACAAATTGTTAGAATCTAACAACGAACTATTTCATATTTCGATTTCTCTTGACGAAGATAGGATTATTTCCATTGCTGTGCACAGATTAGATTTTTCTCAAATGGTGTGGGTAAGGGTGAAAAGCATTAAGGACAGAGTGTTCTTTTTATCAAGCGTTGGCTTACCTTTTACTTGTCAAGCAATCAATCCTGAAACTGAAGGAGGTCTTATCTATTTAAGCTTGTATGACAGCAACTTTCTCCACATATACAACATTCAAGACAATAGCCTGGTGATTGGTCAAACTTTCTCTAATTTACAAAAATGGCGTTATGGCTCACTCTGGTTTATGTCGGATCAAAGGTATGAAGTTTTACAATTGATTTTCATAGATTTAAATTTTAATTTAAATTAATACGGTGAAACTATATTCTATATTTGCTGTGTAGGATGACTCATTCAATCCAAGAAGAAAGAGGAAAAACTCATAGTAGAGGAGGGGAAAGTAGTGTTGCAATCCTTTCAAATGAGACAAGGGGTAGAGCTTCTAACTCTTGTGCATTTTCTTTTGAAAATATACATGATTTTTTGCATTTTCGAGCTACAAACAATTTCTTCCGTTTAAGAGCACCAGAACCATTTCAACGGAGATCACTTTCAATGTCAAGTTTTGATCATTCATGCTCTCCATTATTTGTTTTATGTGAGCAAGAAAATTTCTTAACTTTTGTGCACCCAAAGCATGGAATTAATTATAAATATAGCATGAATTTGCCTGAAGAGATGCAAGGAGGTTCTGAAATTTGCTACTCCAAAAATAGTTGGCTGGCAGTAAACAGATTTTGTGACATGTTCTTCAATCCCTTTACAAATGAAGTGAAACAACTTGCATGTGGACCTCTTCGGAATATAGTGTGTTTAGGCTTTTCACATCCCCCAACATCTTCGGAATGTGTAGTTGTTGAAATCCTTTCCAACATGACGGTATACACCACTTGTCTTAGGGAGGAAAATGGGGAGGAAGATTGGGAAGAAGCCAATTTTGAAAACGGTGACTTTCATCTCTCCAACACCAGCCCTTGTTTCTATAATGGGGCATTCTATTATCTTAGCAAGGAAGGAAAGTTGGGAATTGTTAAAGTGGGAGAAGAAGGCATATCTTGGGAACTATGTGAGAAGCCTGATGCTCCACGGTGTGCACGCACTAACTACTACAAGTGCTTTCTAGTAGAATGCAAAGGTAGTCTCTTGTCAGTATTTGAGGGTTATTTTGGAAATTGGGTTCGAGTTTTCAAGTTGAATGAGGTTGAAATGAAATGGGTGAGAGTTACAAGTCTTGAAAATCATATGCTTTTTGTTGGTAACCAATCATTTTCTGCTATGGCGAGCATTCCCGGAATGGAAAATAAAATATATTTTCCTAGATTTCATGGTGATTACATTGTATTTTATTCATTAGACACAAGAAACTATCACACATTTGAAAGTTCTGAAGTGGTGGATTTTCATTGTATGAGAGAACAACTTAATAGCGGTTGGATTCTGCCAAAGTGGCGGTAGGATTTTGGTAAGACTCTGCAGGTGTCACATGATCCTTCCCAGAGATGCTCACCACTTAGTTTGATCTTTGTGACTCTTTGAAGCAGCTAAACAAAAATAAAGCAGGCACAGTTCTTGCTGAACTTGCTTCTATTGCCCATTGTTTCAATGTTTTAGTTTTCTTGTTAATACTATTAGTATTTTCTTCCGTATACTATTTTTATGTATGCTTTTGAATTTGACATGAAGAGAACGATTCCAATAAAGGCATATATATTTTCTGAGGCAGATTACACAGTACTTTTGATGCACTTCACAGACTAAATCCTGAGGCAGTTAGAGCCAAACTATATATATATATATATATATATATATATATATATGGTAATCAACATATATATAGATGGTAATTAATTAACATGCCATTGAGGCCATATACAAAAAAGAATGCACTCATTTTTACTACAGAAAATTTCCACCCTTTCTTTATTCATCTTTGTGCATTGCCACTTTGTTGGTTTGTGCATCATACTGTAAAATCAAGAATGTACCACATTTTCTAAAGATGTCCATCAAAGAACTGTAGTAAAACCAGCACTTAATTTATGGTATCAGATCCCTTTATCTTAAGGAAAAGAAGAGCTTCCCAAACAGTGGTCCCCGGGATTGGTAGACACTAATGTTTATGGCATCTGAGACGTAGGAACTGTTTGTAATTCTTAGAAATTGTTTACAAATAATGGTTGTCTTGATGATGTCACAAACATGGTACAATACAGAATACGTATATGCCATCAATTTATAGCTAAAGATCAAACCAGAGACAAATAAAAACAAAGAGAAAAGATAGAGAGCATACTCTCATGGAACATTGACTAATTAACATCCAGTCATCGTCCTTGTATTCACATGTAGGAGCATAATTAGATTCCTCAAAACCTTCATTTTCAGAGTACTCACCTGAAAGGAAAAACCCAGATAAGTTTAATAACAATTTTTTAAAAGAAGTTAAAAGGCCAAGATTTGTCCAATCAATATATTGAATGAACCAATTAACTCACTCAGTTTTCAGATTAAGAAAAGAAATATCAAGCATAGAACATAACTTAAATTTTCAGCTTCTGGCAAGTCCATGCTCACTTAAATTTATTAGATATAAGAAAGGAACAATGCAATCAACTTAGGAGATAACTTCTTGTAGGTCCACAACTGACTAGTGATACAGAGAAGTCCCCCTCCAACTCTCCAAGTGAAATCCAGGCCTCTTTATCCGTCTTGATAAAGAACTTGATGATGAAGTGTAGGGATATAGGGCGGACTATTTTTGGATTCCAATGTATTGTATTATAATTTATAAATCTTAACACATAAAATAGATACAAGCAAGATGAATTCAGTTGGTGCTGAACCATTTTTAAGAAATGAAAATTGGCTTCTGTAACTTGAATTTTGAGACCTATGCTGCAAAGCCTCTCTTCTATAATTTTAAACAAAGTCAAGGAGAGAGCTAGCAAAACATATGAAGTATTCCATGACTTAGGTAATAGCCAGGCTTTACTAGTCATGTGGGAATTACAAGTTTTCTCTTCTCTTCAACTGGTATGCTTGGACCATTAATATATGAGCATCTCAGTAGTATACAGAGAAAGAACATATTTCGATAAAAACAAACTGAATAAGGGGAAAGAACAAGGACAAAATGTCTAAATGACTACCTTCGAGGTCAGCATCCCAACCCTTTATAACTTCTCCTTTACCTGCAATAGGTAATGCAAGTAAGAACACTAAAGTATTTCTCAAAAAAAATTACACTAGAGTCATCCATGTAGCAGAAGTTTCAGTAAATGGTGTACCAAGGCGAAATTTGAAAGGAGCTTGGTCATTAATTGCCCAAAAGACTACCCCATTTTCCTTCAACTTGGCAGTGTAATGATGTTGATATGCAACCAAAAGCTACTTATAAATCAAATCAAGTATGCTACTGTTTTTGTTTGAGTTCATATAGGTAGTCACTAAAATATAATCATTACACAGAACTACCTTAATCCACAATATGATATAACGTTCTGACAAATTTGATAGTAGCACTCTTTTACATGACCAATTCTGTCACAACCAAAAGCATGTCCAAAATATGATGTTTTTGAGCATAGCTAAGTGTCAATAAATCAACAACATGATATATTTTAACAACCAGCTTGCAAGAAGATCTGCTACAAGCTTTAGGGATGAAATGAAACTGGTGTGATTTACCTCCGCTCTTCCTCTTACAATTTGAATGTTGGAGGAACCTACAACTCTGGCAACGTGCTCCAAGAAGACGCATTGCTTGTTCATAGACGCTAGTGGCGTGCGCGACATCTCATTATGTTCCACTGAATCAAAAGTCACAAGATGATTTCGCAAACGGATTCGAAACAACACAAGAATCAAAGCACATTTTGTTCCACTGGTTTATCCTAAACTAACCAGAGAAAGTATATTTTCATGGTCAAGTTTGACTTCATTAAACCAAGAAATAACTAAAATTCAAAGTTGAAGCAATGACCACAATAAACCACACTACAAACACAATTAAAAAGGAAAACGACATAAGATTGAAACCATATGCATAGATTTCATTAAAAATAGAATTAATTCTATTTTCTCTCTTCACATGAGTCGTTAATTCTATTTTTAATGAAATTTGGACCCTTAATAAATATGTGGAGAGAGAAAATTCAAATTGTGGCGGAAATAATACTAACCATTAGATTTTATTTAAAAAAGTAATTAAAGGTCCATATCTTTCACATGACATGATCATGTGAAATTAACACATGAGGGGATCCAAATCCCTTATATGATATATATTCCAACACAAACTTAGCTCATCCATGCTTTTGATTTTCAAATGTGCAGGTTGGTTGGATCTATCATAGAGGATACTCTAACATATTTTTGAGAGATTTACCTATGCTAAACAAATAAGTGCAATGCGAAAAGACTTTCATTCCAATCCTTAAAAAAATGTGATACTTTATCAATTTCATTTGTTTTATAAACTAGAACTTTTTTTTTTCTGATTTTTTTTTTCACATATACCGTAATTTAATAAAATTTTCTCTCACTTATCACTTTTTATAGTGACTAGCCACAACTCTTTTCTATTAACTACATAATTTTCTACGTTCAAAAAAAAAAAAACTACATAATTCTCTATTCAATGTACAATATAATGGTTGCTAATGGTACTAATTAAACTAAATATACATACTTTTGTAACATTACACAATCAATAATTGTAATTTTACACTATGTTATAATTTTAAGAGTTCAATGGATATGCACTGCCGGTGTAAAAGAGTTTTACACTGACAACCGATCACAACATGCCACGTAAGAAAAATAATAAATTTCATTTAAATTTTAAGTAAAATAAAAATATATTTTATGATATGGCTGAATTCAATTTGATGACTGTGTAAAATCTGTTTAACGGTGCGCATCCATTTAATTCTAATTTTAAACAACAACTAGTGTTCTTTTCCCGTGCAACGCACGAGGAATATGTCTATTGTATTTGATATATCAATTAAATTATAAATGTGATTATGCATGTTTGTTTAAATCTTAGATAATTAGGGCAAATCTTTTAACATTCGGTTTTAAGATCTGTTTTAGAATTAAGAAATACGTGCCAACAAAAGATAACTGATGCAGTATCTTAAATAATTAGGAAAAATCTTTTAAATTTTAATGGATTATAATCTCAGCATTACATTTTTTTTATATTGTGGATCATGAGAAAGAATAAAAGGATAAATCAAGAGATTCCTGTAAATATGTAGTAAATTAGGCTTGAGACTTTTCCTAATTTAAAGAGATAATAGAAACGGTTTCAAGATTTGTTTTGGAAATAAATTTAGTAAGGAGTAATCTAGGTAAATCTTAGATAATTAGGACAAATCTTTTAAAATATGGTTTCAAGATAAAATAACATAACATAAGAGAATCTATCAAATGAAATGACACGTGAATTTTTTTTTTTATGAGAACTGACCTCAGAATGACACGTGAGATTTTTTTAGAGTATTAATTAATTTAAGATAAAAATAAAAAACCTAAATCCTAATTAATTTATACTCTAAAAATAACTTTAAAATAAAATAAAATATTTCCTGAAATTAACATTAAATAAAAATAATAAGATAAATTGAGATAAAATCAAGAAATAAACAACCTAAATCATAATCAAATCTAAAATTTAAAAAGGTAATAAATAAAGATAGATAAAAACTAAAAAAATATAGCAAACCAAAATAAAAACTCATAAAATCCTGAATTAATTAAAAAACTGAAAATTCAATAAAAATATCATAAAAATTAACTAATACTATAAATAATAAGATAAATTAAGATAAAATCATGAATTAAACAACCTAAATCCTAATCAAATCTAAAATTTAACCTAAATTGTAATCAAATCTAAAATTTTAAAATATATTTTTTTATGAAAATTAACCTAATAATGGCACGTGAATTTTTTTAAGAGAATTAACGTGAGAATGACACGTTAATAAGAATTAACGTGAGAATGACACGTCACTAAATCAGATAGAAGTTCTTTTTTTCTAATATATATTGATATTGATTTTTGAAATCGAATGAGTAAATGATGTGATGGAAAATGCTAAGAGATAAGAGAGATAGAAAGTCAAACGTGACATGATGTCAAAATTAAATGAGGTGCATGAACAAGCTTGGAAAAAGAGAGAGACCATGAAGATGGTGATGAAAATGTTTTCTTGGAAGATGTTTTTCTCGATCTTTTAATTATGATTTTTTTATTTTTAATTATTAATTTTAATTCATTTGTTAATTACATATATTGGAAATAAAATTTAATTATAAAATTGGGTTAACTCTCAAATTGGTCCCTGTCTTTGTGTCACCATCTGACCTAAGTTTCTCGTCGGAAAAATTATTGAAAAAGATCCTCTTGTTTGTAAATTGTTTGGGGCGGGTCCTCACCCGAGCCCGGGGCTCCAGCAAGTGATGATTTGTATTGTTGACTGAGATAAAAATGATTATGTTGTTTTTAAAAATTAATAAAAAAGTAAAAAATAAATTACACATATGAAAATTAAATTAAATTAACAAAAATAAAATTAAATAAATAAATAAACTAACCCTAATTTAATTAACAAAAACTAATTACCCCAAATTCTTTTTTGATCAAGAACAAGAAAATTCATTGTGACTATAAATGGACAAGTTATAAATGCAGCAGCATGCTTTTCCCTGATAACTAGGCTGAGAGAGCACACCCAAACCAGACCACATTGAGTCTGTGAATTTTGATAGCAACAATGGCGGTGAAGGTTTACGGCGCGTACTACCCTTCAGCTCAGAGGGTGCTGGTGTGTCTCGTTGAGAAGGAAATTCAGTTTGAGACACTCCCTCTTGATGCCTTGAAGCAAGAGCATCAGGATCCTCACTACCTCAAACTCCAGGTTCAATTTTTCACATTACCCAGTTCAATTTGTGTTGAATTTCTTACAATTTGTGAAACCCTAACATACTATTAGTTTGCTGGATCATTGGATTGTCATAAATTTGCTTTGTTTTGCAGCCATTTGGAAAGATGCCTGTAATTCAAGATGGTGATTATACCCTCTATGGTTAGTCAATAGCCCCTTTTTTTCTTGTGCCAATTTGATTAAGGATTGATGATTTTGGTTTTTAATCAACATGTTAGATTGGGTGTATGTTTAGATTTTCATTGAACTCAACATTCCGCGATCAAATTTCAATGTTAAAATCTTGTTTTTCCATCAATGGAATGCTAGCCGAAAAATCAAACGGGCACTGAATGTGTGTTTGTATTTACGTTCAAATTTGCTAAAAGCACATTCGCTGCAATGATACACTAGACATGGAATGGTCGATAAAGCACATTCAAACTGCCTTGGAATGATCCCTGATCCCAATTCATGTGTTACTCTGACTAATACTAGATTGATTAATTTGTCTCAAATGTGTTTTTAATCCCAAATTTCATTTCTTTATCTATCTGCTAATGAAGAATAACCTATTTATTTGAGTACACTGAATGGAAACAATTTTTGTGCAGAATCTCGTGCAATTATCAGATACTTGGCAGAAAAGTATAAGAACCAAGGGACAGAGTTGTTGGGGAGGACAATAGAAGAAAGGGGTCTGGTGGAGCAATGGCTTGAAGTGGAAGCACATCAGTTCCACCCACCAGTCTTGTACAACTATATCCATGATTATTATGGTGCTGCTCACCATCTGCGTCTTAATGACGACTCAGAAGTGGTTAAAGTGAATAATGAGAAGATTGCGAAGGTGCTGGATATATACGAGGAGAGGCTGTCAAGGAGCAAGTACTTGGCTGGTGATTTCTTCAGCCTTGCTGATCTGAGTCATCTCCCATTGGGTGCATTCTTGTGGTATCCAAATCCGCGGGACGAAGAACTGGTAGAGAAGAGAGAGCATGTGAGGGCTTGGTGGGAGGATATTAGCTCTAGGCCAGCTTGGAAAAAGGTGCAACAAGCATATCAATACCCTGTGTTTGGGGATCCAAATTTTTGGTAGACACTCAACACCCAAAGGAAAAAAAAGGAAGAGAAGAGAGGAAAATGATAGATGTACATGTGATCTAATTGGAACAGAGGGACTGAGAGAACAATTAACTGTATCTGGAGTATTGTTCTTGTTGGGTGTTTAAAATTCTGAGATTTTTTTGGATGACTGTACCTACATTCCAACCATCTCAAGGTATGGATTGATGAAAATGAAATACCTTTCCTGTCACATGCTTGTCAATAAAATTTAGGCTCATGCATAGATTCAAATCCATAGTTTAATTTCTAGTTTGCTGGCGCGTTCTATTCAAATTAGTGAGTTTGCATATTAGCTGAGTATAACGCCAATGACTTTCATCTCAATTCATGATAATGCTTTGGTTAAGTATATTGCTTTGGTTAAGTATATATACAGGACCCAACATGTTATGACATGCTCTGTTGCTTATCTATATGATTATCATTTCCTAACTTATATTTTTTTAACTTCTCACTCAAATATCACCAACTTATATAGTGTGTAATACTGAGCTTTGCATAAACTCTAAACGATCTTATTTATGATACTCAAAGTGTTTTCATTCTAAGGCATTTGATTACAGACAATGCTCTAGTGGTTTTTAAATGCTTTCAATACATGAAGAAGATGATTATTGGCCAAAATGATATGATGGCCTTAAAATTGGATATGTCAAAAGCATATGATTGGGAGTGAGCCAGCTACATAATGGAGTGCATAGAGTAAAAAAATGAAACAAAACAAAACATGATCCTTCCCTCATATGGTCACCACTTAGTCTAATCTATGTGACCTGCTTAAGGAAGCTTAATCAATGTTTTAGTTTTCTTGTTCATACTATTAGTATTTTCTTCCTTATACTATTTCTTATGTATGCTTTTGAAAAAAAATTTATAGGAAAATGTTAGTTATTAGTAAATTAGTCATCCTCAGGGTTTGGACCCTGGACCCTTCACCCTTCATCCCACTCCACTCTTATGTCCCTAGCTCTTACCACCTGAGCTAGAGTCCGTTAAAGAGGGAGTAGGCATACTTAATCTTAAAACAATGAATAGATCACACCGGATTTTTGATGCACTTCAAAGATTACAACCCTGATGCTCGTGTCATTTTACATTTTCTTTTTGTAGACGACAATATTCTCTTTGGTAGAGCATCTATTCAGGAGGCAGAATGCCTGAAGGAAATCCTAGAAACCTATGAGCGTGCATCCGGGCAAGTGGTCAATCTTGACAAGTCAATGCTTTCAGTTAGCCGAAATGTGCAGCAAACCAGTTTTGATGAGCTTAAACAGCTATTGGGAGTAAAGGCAGTGGAAAGCTATGACAAAGATTTGGGGTTAGCAACAATCATTGGTAAGTCGAAAAAACAAATTTTCATCTTTGTTAAAGAAAAGGGTTTGGAAAAAACTTAAGGGTTTGAAGGAAAAATTTCATTCACGAGAGGGGGGGGGGGGAAGTGTTAATTAAATCTGTAGCTCAAGCTATCCCCTCTTATGTCATGTCCTGTTTAGTTTTACATGATGGTCTTTGTGTAGATATTACTGACTTGATCTCAATTTTTTTCTGGGTGGAGTTGCTTCACGGAGGGGTTTACATTGGAATAAGCTTTGCAAAAACAAATTAGAGGGTGGTCTTGGCTTCCGAGACTTCAAGGCGTTAACTTAGCTTTGGTAGCAAAAAACTGGTGGAGAATTTATTCCAAGCCAAATGCTTTAGTAGCAAGAGTCTTTAAAGGAGTTTACTTTCAGGGTGGTGACATGTGGGGGGCTATAAAAGGCTACAGACCGAGCTACGCTTGGTCAATTATTCAAAAACCGAGATGGGTCTTCGAAAGAGGAGGTTTGTGACGAATTGGGAATGGAAACGGTGTTAAAATTTGGACGGACAACTGGCTGCCAGGAGGATCTCCATTGATTTACCGTCAAGATTTAGTGGAGGAGATGAGTATACAACGGATCGAGGATTTAATTGAACCGCAATCTATGAGGTGGAATTCAGATTTGGTGGAACAAATATTTTTCATCCAGGTACATTGCATCATATTTATGCAGTGCCTCTAGCAGCTCATGTAGGTGATGATGTTCTCTGCTGGCCTTTCACAATGGATGGATGGTACTCAGTAAAAACAGGGTATCATTTCATTCAACAGGCTTGGGAGGGAGATGCAGCCTCATCATCATCTTCGACCTCCTTCTCTACGCTGCAATGGAGGAGATTTTGGAGCTCTAGTGCGTTGCCCCGTTGCAAGGAAATGGCTTGGAGGTTGGTCTGGCTTTTTGCCCGTGAATATGGAGCTAAGACGTAGGCATATGGAGGTCGATGAAGAGTGTGCGTGGTGTTGTCGTGAATCCGAGAGCTTAGAGCACGTTTTCCTTCATTGTGCAGCGGCAAAAAGCTTCTCGTTTGGATCTTCCTTGGCTTTGAGGATTGAACAATTTCCATCATTGAAGGATTTCTAGGAGGCAATGTTACATGATGGGGATCGTGACTTTATTGGGCTGGTGCAGACACTATGCTATACACTATGGGAAGCGAGAAACAGATGCAGGTTCGAACGACTGTCTTTCTCACGGCAACGTGGAGAAGACCAATCCAAGGGGTTTTCAAAATTAATTTTGATGCTTCATATATGGAAGGGAGAGCAACAGGTTATGGAAGGGTGGCCCATGACTATGAAGGAGAGATTTTGGCCTCGACGACGGCGTATCCGGTAGCTTCTCTTTCACCACTTTTAGTGGAGGCGGGTTGTTTCCGGTGGGCACTTCGTTTGGCAATAGATTTGGGGGTTCGTCGGGTTGAGCTTCAGACAGATTGTTTGCAATTATTCAACCCGTGGAAATCCTGTGGGGAAGGTGTTGTAAGATCAAGATTTAGTCATGTGGTACAACTCTATGTTTTGATGATAACAAGTATTTATTTGTGGATGAACAACTATGATACTCTAATGTTTGTCTTGAGTGTTTTGACAAACAGGTTCTGATTCTGACACCAGAAGATACATTCGTCAGAAGTTCTGAAGATCAGAAGATCTGAAGATCAGAGGATCTGAAGATCAGAAGATCTGAGGATCAGAGGATCAGAGGATCAGAAGATCTGAGGATCAGAAGATCTGAAGACCAGAAGCTCTGAGGGACCAGAGGCTCTGAAGGTTCAGAAGCTCTGAAGGTCCAGAAGCAGAAGTTACGAAGGTCAGAGGATCCAAGCATCCCTCTGACTCTGATCACCAAGCTTCACAAGTTTCAACACGAAGCATAACTCTGATCAGAAGTCAATGGTTAAAGGCAAAGGTCTCTATCGAGAAGTACAAGAGCAGTGTACTATTCTGAAAAGCCTACCTACCAAGGTTCAGCCACAGCAGGTTCTGGAAGTTCCAGAAATGCCCTCCAACGGTCATATTCTCTCAACAGAAATATCCTTTGCACCTTGGACTATAAAAGGCTGAAGAAAAAGAAGAAAGCTAAGAGAGAAAAAAAAAGAGCTGCAATACAAGAAAAGATTCAAGCTTCTACTTTCTTCATCTGTTCTTATTTAGTTTACACTCAGCTTATTTAGAAGCAAACCTTTGTAAACACCAACCTCAAACAGTTGTTTGATTTTCCTTAAGGGACCGGGTAGGTCAGTATCCTTAAGAAGACTAAGAGAGTGAATCTTAGTGGTGATTCCTTTAGGAGATCAAGGTTGATCGGATCCTAGAGAAGACTAAGAGAGTGAATCTTAGTGACAGCTAAGTCAGTGTATTGTTAGTCACTTGTAGGTTTCAAGTGCAGTTGTAACAATTATCTGATTAGTGGATTGCCTTCATTCTAAGAAGGAAGAAATCACCTTAACGGGTGGACTGGATTAGCTTGAGGGATTTATCAAGTGAACCAGGATAAAATACTTGTGTGCTTTTCTCTTCTCTCTATCTTTATCCGCTGCACCATCTATCGTAGAGAAACCGAAAAGATTTACTTTAAATCTTAAGGGGAAAGTTTTTATATTGAAAACATTATTCAACCCCCCCCCCCTTCTAGTCGTTTTTCACACCTTCAATTGGTATCAGAGCGCAAGTTCTGATTACCACACTTAACAGTGTTCAGTAGATCCGGGCCAGTGTGAAAAACTCATGGATTCCACCACTACTACAAGCAAATATCAATACAGTGCAAGACCACCTATCTTTGATGGTCAGAGATTTGATTTTTGGAAAGACAGAATCGAAAGCTTCTTTCTTGGCTTTGATCCTGATCTCTGGGATTTTGTTGTTGATGGCTACACCCCTCCTGTCGATGAACATGGTGTAAAGATCCCAAGGGAGAAGATGAGTGAAGATCAAAAGAAGGAGTTCAGAGATCATCACAGATCAAGAGCTATTCTGCAAAGTGCCATTTCATATGAAGAATATGAGAAAATTACTGATCGTGATTCCGCCAAGGGCATCTTTGAATCCTTGAAGATGTCTCATGAAGGAAACAAGAAAGTGAAAGAATCAAAGGCACTGTCTTTGATCCAGAAATATGAATCCTTCCAAATGGAACCTGACGAATCCATTGAAGAAATGTTATCCAGATTTCAGTTGCTTGTTGCTGGAATAAAACCCCTCAACAATAGCTACACCACTGCGGATCATGTCATGAGGATCCTTAGAGGTCTTCCTGAAAGCTGGATGCCTTTGATAACTTCCTTGGAGCTAACTAGAGATGTTGAGCAGATGAGTTTGGAAGAACTCATAAGCATACTGAAGTGTCATGAACTAAAGCGTGCTGAACATCAAGATCAGAAGAAGAAGTCTATAGCCTTGAAATCCAAATCTGAAAAGGCTAAGGCTCTCCAAGCAGAAGCAGAAGAATCTGAAGAAGCCTCTGAAGATTCTGATGAAGATGAGCTGACTCTGATATCCAGAAAGCTCAACTGCATCTGGAAGCACAGGCAGAGCAAATACAAAGGTTCATCAAAGGACGAAAAGTCAAAGAAGCATTTCAAACCAAAGAAGAGTCTGATGGTGACTTTTGATGAATCAGAGTCAGAGGATGTTGACTCTGATGGTGAAGTCCAAGGACTCATGGCCATTGTCAAAGACAAAGGAGCAGAGTCAAAGGAAGCTGTTGACTCTGACTCAGAATCAGAAGGAGATCCTAACTCAGACGATGAAAATGAGGAATGAATCTAAGTATGAAAAGTCTTTTCAAAGATTCCTAGCTAAAAGCGTGGATAGAAGCTTAATGGCTTCAATGATCTATGGCGTAAGCAGAAATGGAATGCATGACATTGGCTATTCTAAACCAATTAGAAATGAGCCTTCTGTGTCTAAAGCTAAATCTTTGTATGAATGCTTTGTTCCCTCTGGTACCATATTGCCTGATCCTGTACCTGCTAAAATTGCTAAAAACCCTCTTAAAAAGGGATCTTTCTCAATGTCAAAATATCATGCTCAAATTCCTTTACATTATCCTGTTGAAAGACCCAAAGTTGTCAGAACTTCTGGGCTAACTAACAAGAAAGGACCCAGAAAGTGGGTACCTAGGGATAAAATTATATATGTTGCAGATATCTTCAGTAGGTCCATCAAAACTCCAACCATGGAACCTGGACAGTGGATGCAGGCAACACATGACGGGAGAAAGGCATATGTCCCAAGATCCAAAACTTGAACCTGAAGGTGAAGTTGATCTTGGAGGCATCAGTAGAGTAAGATTTGGTCAAGTCAAAGCTAGCTGAAAAAGCTTGCAGAGATGAGCATGACCGTTTCAGAAAGAAACAAAGACTCAGAACTTGTCGAACCAGAAGCAACAACATCAGAAGATGCTACTACAACTTCTGACTTGCGTCATCAGAAGAAGAGTAGGTTCCTAGCTTCTCATTCTGAAGTATCTGAAGATGAAATTTTGTCCAGAACGGAGATGTCACCAGAACCACACTTCTGCTCTCATCAGAAGATACACTAATCAGAAGCCAAGTATCCCTTGGTATTCCTTCTGAGGGGGAGTATTTCGTCTTATGCTTTTACTATTTTTTTTCCACCTTCATTCTTTTTGCTTATGACAAAAAGGGGGAGAACTTATAGTATCTTGACAACTCAACTCCTATATTATTTAGCTCAGAATCTAGATATTACTAACATTGATATTAAGTATTAGATTCAGGGGGAGCTTAGCTCAGAATCAAGCACGAGTCTTGGATTCAGAAGGAGCAAGATAAACTATACACATCAGGATAAGTTTTAACTCTGATACCTTATACTCTGAGTGTATTCAGTTTATTTGTTTAGAGTTGTTCATCAAAATACATGGTTTTGTCATCATCAAAAAGGGGGAGATTGTAAGATCAAGATTTAGTCATGTGGTACAACTCTATGTTTTGATGATAACAAGTATTTATTTGTGGATGAACAACTATGATACTCTAATGTTTGTCTTGAGTGTTTTGACAAACAGGTTCTGATTCTGACACCAGAAGATACATTCGTCAGAAGTTCTGAAGATCAGAAGATCTGAAGATCAGAGGATCTGAAGATCAGAGGATCTGAAGATCAGAAGATCTGAGGATCAGAGGATCAGAGGATCAGAAGATCAGAGGATCAGAAGATCTGAGGATCAGAAGATCTGAAGACCAGAAGCTCTGAGGGACCAGAGGCTCTGAAGGTTCAGAAGCTCTGAAGGTCCAGAAGCAGAAGTTACGAAGGTCAGAGGATCCAAGCATCCCTCTGACTCTGATCACCAAGCTTCACAAGTTTCAACACGAAGCATAACTCTGATCAGAAGTCAATGGTTAAAGGCAAAGGTCTCTATCGAGAAGTACAAGAGCAGTGTACTATTATGAAAAGCCTACCTACCAAGGTTCAGCCACAGCAGGTTCTGGAAGTTCCAGAAATGCCCTCCAACGGTCATATTCTCTCAACAGAAATATCCTTTGCACCTTGGACTATAAAAGGCTGAAGAAAAAGAAGAAAGCTAAGAGAGAAAAAAAAAGAGCTGCAATACAAGAAAAGATTCAAGCTTCTACTTTCTTCATCTGTTCTTATTTAGTTTACACTCAGCTTATTTAGAAGCAAACCTTTGTAAACACCAACCTCAAACAGTTGTTTGATTTTCCTTAAGGGACCGGGTAGGTCAGTATCCTTAAGAAGACTAAGAGAGTGAATCTTAGTGGTGATTCCTTTAGGAGATCAAGGTTGATCGGATCCTAGAGAAGACTAAGAGAGTGAATCTTAGTGACAGCTAAGTCAGTGTATTGTTAGTCACTTGTAGGTTTCAAGTGCAGTTGTAACAATTATCTGATTAGTGGATTGCCTTCATTCTAAGAAGGAAGAAATCACCTTAACGGGTGGACTGGATTAGCTTGAGGGATTTATCAAGTGAACCAGGATAAAATACTTGTGTGCTTTTCTCTTCTCTCTATCTTTATCCGCTGCACCATCTATCGTAGAGAAACCGAAAAGATTTACTTTAAATCTTAAGGGGAAAGTTTTTATATTGAAAACGCTATTCAACCCCCCCCCCTTCTAGTCGTTTTTCACACCTTCAAGTGTCTCTTTTCTAGCTACTCCCTCCGTTCCTAAATATAAGATCTATTCCAAAAAATTGCGCTTATTAAGAAAGCACTTAATGTAACTAATTAGTGTATTGGTTTTTTAAAAATGCATACATTCTTCCCTATTTACCCTTTGTCATTTTCTCTCACTAATAATCATTGCATTTATATCAAAAGTCATAGTTAGTTGGATTAGTAGTAATTAATGGTAGGTGGTAACTTTGGAATTGAAAACATACAATTAATGTGAGGGGTAAATATGGAAGAATACAAAACCTTTTGCTAGATTATTGTAAGAGGTCTTATATTTAGGAACATGAAAATTTTGAAACTAGGTCTTATAATTAGGAACGGAGGGAGTACTATTGTTAGGGAGTGTCGTTTTAAATTTCTGCTTTTGATGTATTCTCTTTATCTTTTGTAAGACGTTCTGGTAATGCTGTAGCTGACTTGTTGGCTAGGAACGCTTCTACCTACACGGATATGGTGTGGGTTGAAGAAGTTCCGGATATTACCCTTCCAGTGGCGGTACATGATATTTTGGCTTCTATGCCTCATGTAGCTTGATTTTAATAAATTTTCACTTTAAAAAAAAATCAATGATTTGCAAGAAAGCTATATGGAACTGATGTGCTTCCACTTCAAAAAAAAAATCTCATCTCATCCTTATTTTAAAGATTTCATCTCATTCTTCAAAAAATAAAATCGCATCTCATCCTTTTTTTAAGTAACACAATATAATTCTATCTTGTTTTAAAAAATAATACAATCTAAATAATTTTTAATCATCTTTTTCTCCAATGATTTTGAAATTAAAAATTTTATTCGGAAGTTAAATCCTAACAAAATCAATTTGTTATCTTATCTTAATTTAATTAGAAATATGTACCATGATCTTGTGATAAGCGCAATCTTTATCATCAATCTAAGCTCTTATATATGAAAGGATCAATTGGCGAATTCTGAAATCACTACTCTGATTCTGATATTTCATCTTCACAAGGTGCTTGCTCCCCTTCACATGGTAATGTTTCATGCTTTACATCTAAAACTATGAGCTTTATAAAGATCTCATCTCATTCTTCTCTATTGAATTTTCCCTCAATTACTTTTTAGGATTTAATTTTTATGCACCGTTAGTGTAAATTACTCAAACATTCGTCCAATGCTAATGTTAGTGTAAAAAATTAAACTCAATTTTTGATTTTGTGAGTAATTTTCCCTTCAATTTTCAAGGCACTGCATGGGTTATGATCATAATTAATATTTTCAATGAGAGAAAAATGAGAACTATGTGTTTATTTGTACTATTTGGTATCTAGGTATTGTTGTAACCGAATTTCAATTTCTGTCATACACATACAGGGAACTATGGAACCAAAGAAAATCAAGAGGAGGACAAAGCAACAACGCCTACCTCCCACCCAACCTTACTACCCTTGGCTTCTTTATTTCCATGACGAGAATCAAACCTTTTGCAATATATCAGATCCTACCAAAACATACTCAAGAAAAATTCCAGAGTTTAAGTGGGAAAATATTTGGACGGTACAATATGGTTGGTTCCTTTTGGAAAAGAACAAGATAGAAAATGTTAGTGAACTATCTCTTTGGAACCTGTTTACACGGATTTTTGGTAAACAAATATCCTCTTAGTTCGACTAAAGGAAGTTTAGATTCGGGGTCCTTTTGAGAAAACGCTTTGTCAAAGTGTAGTGTGTGAACGAGTGTATTCTCGACAACAATAAACAACTCAAACGAAACTGGACTTTATTGAATATGAGTCGATTACAAAACAGTCAAGCAAACTAAAATAGCATGAAAGCAAATTTCGACAAAACAAGCTACACACAAGAACTGGAAATCAACAAACTGAAATGCAGGGAAACTAAAGCGTTGGTTCTGCAACATACTCCTCCATCATCACGTTCTGCTCTCGAAGTCTCATTGATGCGGACGTTTAGAGCTTTTGGTGAATTTTCAGAGTTTTTAGTTGGGAACCCCTTCTTCTGCTGCTGCTTCCTCTATTTATATTGTTCTTTCTGGCCATGTTCTTGGCGGTTTTCCTTGGATGCACGATGGCTTCGTGGGTTTTGAATTTTGGCGCCATACCCCACGTTTAGCCGATGGTCTTCGCGCACGTGACTCTATTGCCACGTGGATGGTTCTAAGTCGTGGGCAACCGTTGCTATTCGTGGCATCGTGGGTGTACGCACGTGCTTGTAGTTGCTTGTTATTCGGTAACTGCCTCTTCCATTAAGATGATCGAGATTTCTTCATCTTCTGAGTGTGTCGAGTTATGGCTTTTACTAACTTGTCTTTGAGGGACATCGTGTGCTGAGTTGCCGGCTTCGCCCAACCCTTTCTGTCGAGAAACCACTTTTGCACCATGGTGTCGAGAATTGTAGTACTTGTAATTTTGGCTTAACAATTGCCCCCCGAAAATGTTGGTTGTCGACTGCTTTAGCTCAAAGACACCAAGCATTTTTTTTTTTTATATCGCAGCCGTTCGATTCCAACGATTCAAATGCTTTGTGCTCTCGACCATTCGATCTTCAAGTCCAATCGGCAGCCATAACGTCTGATGACTTCTCCACTAGCTGACAGTTATAGCCTTTTTAGGGCCATGATTTCACCTATGCCAAAAAGCTGAGAGGTGACATGAATTAACTAATAAAATAATCGCTTGGACCCCAAATTTTTATAAATTGCTGCTCAATGCGGCTTGGGTTCCGTTTTCCCTTCCGTTTATAAATACCCTTTTGGTATTCCTTGTTCAAGCTTTACTCTTTCCTCCAACCTGCAACTTCTTCTTCCAGACTTCATCACTTCATCTTCTTCCGTCTTCTCTGAAATACTTATTGCGTCTTTCAATGGCTTCCAATCCTGAGCAAACCATTCCGTTGGCCACTGAGCTTAAGCTGGATGAGTCCAAGCGCGTGCCAATCCCAGAGCCTCCCAACGAAGCAGAGAAGAGAGCTATCTGGAAATCCCAGGTACTCATTCCTTTCTCTGTTAATGGTACTTTACGCGCCATTTTGGGCCCTTTGAAAGTAGTGAAGCATGATAGGCCCAATAGTCTCCCTGAAGAACATGAATCATTTCACCCTAGCGTTAGGGGAGAGGAGCTCATTTTGGCATTTCAACCCTCTTACCGTATGCCATTTCTTTCTGACCCAAAACGAGCCTTTCGTTCAGCCCCTCCTAACCCTTCTGCTAACGACAAGGCCTACCTGAAATGGTTAGATAGGGTTGAGGGAGATAAGAGACAACACTGGAAGGATGTAGGGATTTTCGACTTGATTCAGCTGTCGAGATCTCCAATCTCGTATAACCCTGCTATGCTGCTGAGTGCACTTTATTTCTGGGAGAGGTCCACTAATTGCCTTCATGTTCCCTTTGGTATGATCACCCCCACCCTCTTGGATGTTGCTGCTATCACCGGGTTATGGCCCATTGGTGATGATTATCACTCTGCACCTGCTCCTGTTAAACCCATCTCGATCCCTACTGACAACGTTTCTTTTAGTCGATTCATTAAGGACCATTATGTCGAGAGTGGTGAGGTGTCTGATGCTGAACATGTCGCTTTCTTGCTGTATTGGCTGTCTGCTTATGTCTTTTGCACCAAATCTTTGCGCATACCTGCCAAGCTTTTGCCTTTAGCCAATCTGCTTCACGAGGGTCGACAACTTGCTATGGCTAGGCTCGTCCTTGGCAACCTGTATCAAATGCTGAATGAAGCTGTCGAGGATATCCGAAATACTAAGACCGTCTCTCTGAATGCGGCTGGACCACTTTGGCTGTTTCAACTTTGGTTGAATGCAGTCTTCGAATCTCTTCTGCCGGTACAAGATAATCCTCTAACTGTTTCTAACACCAGGATCGATGCCCATAGGCTCGAGACCCTGACCCCTGCTTATGATGCGTCGAGTTTCGAAGCTGATTTCAGGAAGTACTTTACCATGTTTCTCGAGCTGAAGCACTACCGTTCCAGTTTCTCTCCTTACAGCAAGGCTATTCGTGGCCCTTTCTGGCTGAGGAATTCTTATCCTAATGCCTCTGATTCTGCGTTGCCCAAGGAGCACCACATCATACTTTGGAGGACCCTCTTATCTCCTAGGGTTTTAACTGTGGGCTTTGCTAGCAGTGACTACACTCTATGTGGCTACAACCCTCAATTGGTTTCTCGACAGTTTGGGCTTAGCCAAGTTCTACCCAACACTTTATTTGACAAGAGTCTAGTCCTGTACCCCGGAACTATTAAGAGGGCTTCTGTTTTCGACACGACTGTTCAGTTTTATAACAAGAGACTCCTCAACCTGAGCCCCTTCACTTACGCTCCTTCATATTATGCCACTAATGCTTTCAAAGCCTGGTGGTCTGAGTATTGGGCTCAAATTTCGAAGCCCCTCGTCGATTGTCTGCAATGCATGACAGATGCTTTTCTTTTGCAGAAGCAGGATCCGAAGAAGACCAAAGGTATGCACCTGGCAGAAATTCGATCTTTTCAAGAGTTCTTTGGTGTGGTATATTACCCAACTCTTCGCCTTCGAGATACAGTTGCGAAAGCGGCCCAAGTATTAAGGCAAAAATGGGAACTTAAAGCCAAGAAATCCAAGTTAGTGGTTCCTCCTGGTGAGGAAGGTCTATCTTTTGTTATTCGAAAAACTGGCTTTAGGTTCCCGTCTTTGCCTACGAGTAAGTTTGCATTGGCTTTTCCACCGGTCTTGCCTAAATGGGTTGACCATGTAAACATAAATGTGTTGGCCAATCAAGCTCTACCTCCTCGAAAGCGAGTGACTTGGACTAAGTACCACCTATGGAACTTTCCGTATCATGTGCCCGTCGAAATCTTCAACCACATATCGCTGAACATGCGTATTGGTCAAGGTAATACTTCGACTTGGCCTTGGTTTTCCTGTTTTACTTCTTAATTTTTCTTTTGTTTGCAGCTGAAGTCATTATTCGACCAGCTCCTCAAGTTATTTCCCCAGTGGCTCATTCCTCCAAGGACAAGCCAGTCGTGATTGAGGATGATGATGATGATGATGAGGATGATGATGTCAGTCTTGCTGACAAGCTCAAGGTACTTTCCTCATGCTTTTACCTTTTCCTTTTCGATTTCCTTGGATTATGGGCTGACGTATTTTTCGACAGAGTCGAAAACGGAAACCTAAGCCTGTTGCTTCGGCCAGTCAGAAGAGGGCCAAGGGGGTTGGTGTTTCCACCCCTAGTGGGGCTTCTAAGTTGGCATCTGATGCTCAAACAGAAGTCGATGACAAAGAGGGTGGTGGCGGCGCCGCCATTCAGGTATGTTCTCCATTCTCGAGGGTACCTTGTGATATTTTTAACCCGTGGTTTCCTAATCTGAGTCATCTCTTGTTTGTTTTGTTTCCTTTAGACTGATGTTCATGAGCACTCTACTTCCAATCCTCCATCCCGTGAGAATTCCCCAGCTCCCATTCCTGCAAAATCCAAAACTGAAGGTGTCGAGAAACCTCCCAAGGCCGCATCCTCAGCTAAAAAGACCTCCACATTTGAGGGAAGGAGGAAGGTCAGGAGCAAATCTCGTCATAAGTCTCCTCGCCGTTCCAGAAGCTCCACCAACTCGAGCCCTTCTAAGGACTCTGGTACCTCTATATGAAGAACACCGAGAGCTTACTGCTCGAGTGTTCTTTGCTGAACACCAGATTGACGAGAAGATGGAGGAATTTGAAGAGTTGAAGGCTGCTCTTAGCCAGGCGGACCCCGAGGGTAGTGTGGGAGCTCTGAAAACCTTGGTGGACAAGCTTTCTTCTACTGCCCGTGAAGAGCTGGATATTCGACAGGAGAAATCGCGACTAGAATCCCAACAAGAGGATGTCTTGAGGCGCATAGAGCCTCTTAGGGCCAGATATAATAGTTGTAGGGCCAACCCTCCCTTTTAAAATTCCTTTGCCATAGTTGTAATGCTTTTTTCTACTCAATAAAACATTCGCGTTTGGCAATTTATTTTCTTTTACTTCCTTATTCGATGTTTATCTCATGCAATGTTGGCTTATACGTTTTTAAAGATTTGCCATTTATCGTCATTTGTCGATTACCTCCTAATTCCTTAATCGAATAAGCGTTGTTTAAAAGTACTTTCTCGACTGTAAAAGGGCCTTCCCAGTTTGGGGCCCACTTTCCATAACGTTTATCTTTTTTATCAATTGGTAAGACGACCTTCCATACGTAATCACCAAGCATAAAAGACTTAGCTCTAACCTTTTTGTTATAAGCTTTAGCAATGCGATCCTTTTGCCTGGTTAAGGTATCCAACACCAATAGTCTTTCTTCGTCGAGATTGACTAATTCGTCAAGCATCATACTCCAATAATCTTCACTTGGAATTTCCTCTTGCCTTTGAATTCTGCACGATTGTAAATATACTTCTGCTGGTAATACCGCTTCTTGACCATATGCTAGTCGAAAAGGCGTTGCTCCGGTAGATTCCTTAGGTGAGTTCCTGTAAGCCCAAAGCACTTGGCCTAACGTTTGATGCCAGTTTTTAGGTTTTCGACCAACATGTTTTTTAATCAAGGAGATCAACGTTTTGTTGGCCGCTTCGACTTGACCATTCGCTTGAGCATAATAGGGGGTCGAGGTTAGGAGTTTTATACCCCAAGATTCTGCGAATGATGCTACCTTTTGGCCTACAAACACTGTGCCTTGGTCTGTAGTAAGTGACTCAGGTAGCCCAAAGCGGTACACTATGTGATTCTGAATGAACTCGATCACCGTGTCCTGGGTCACATTTTGTAGAGGAATTGCCTCTACCCACTTGGTAAAGTAATCTATAGCCACTATGATGTACTTATGCTGCCTAGAAGAACATGGGTTAATTTCGCCAATTAGGTCTAAAGCCCAACCCCTGAATGGCCAAGGCTTAATGATCGAGTGTAATTCACTTGCTGGCACATGTTGTATCCCCGCGTGTCTCTGACAATCTTGGCACCTCTTGGCATACTCCATACAATCTTTCATAATAGTAGGCCAATACATCCCTTGTCGAAATAGGATCCATTTCATCTTGATTCCTGTCTGGTGGGCACCACATAGCCCGTCGTGAACGGCCGAGATCGCTATGAACGCGTCGTCTTCACTTAAACACTTCAGTAGTGTTCCGTCGACGTTTTTCTTGAATAGCTCGTTTCCCATGATGACATAGCTCATTGCCCTGTATTTTGTCTTTCTATCTGTAGTACCCACAGGATTTTGCAAGTAATCGACAATTGGCTTTCTCCAATCATTAGGTGCCATATTGTCAATGACCAGGATGTCGAGGTTAGAGGGGTTTAGTTTTTCTTTGACCTCGATAAGCTCTTTTAACCTACATTTATCGACCATATATCCTGACGCGATTTGTGCCAATTCATTGGCTTCTTGATTGTCCACTCTGGAAACGTGACCTAGCCTAGCTTCGTCGAATTTGGCCAACAAATTGCTAGCTTTCGTGTAATACCTAGCTAGATTTTCACTAATGCACTTGTATTCCTTGGTAAGTTGCTTTATTACCAACTCAGAGTCCCCTTTTACGACGACATTCTTTGCCCCAAGGGCTATCAGGATCTCGAGGCCTGATGTTAATGCCTCGTACTCAGCCTCATTGTTTGAGCAGTTACTCTTAATCCTAAACTTGAATTTCGTGGGGATGCCCCTTGGGGATACTATGAACATCCCGATCCCAGTACCATTCTTATGGCTAGAACCGTCGAAAAATAGCTTCCAAGGTTGGATGCCTACGTAAGTTATGATTTCTTGAGGCAAAGTATGGTCTGCCAGGAAGTCAGCAATTGCTTGTCCCTTAACTGCCTTTAGTGGGGCATAAGTTAGTGAATACTCGGTTAGGGCTAAAGCCCATTTACCAATTCGACTATGCAAGATAGGTTTGGATAACATGTGCTTTATTATATCATAATGAGAAAAAAACCATTACATCGATTGGCTTTATATAATATTTCAGCTTTACGCAAGAGAAGTACAAGCATAAACACAATTTTTCGATCATGGTGTATCGAGTTTCTGCATCATTTAACACCCTGCTTAAGTAAAATATGGCTCTTTCTTTGCTATCTTCATCTTCTTGAGCCAACATGCTTCCGATGGTTCCATCCGTGGCAGAGATGTACAGCTTCATTGGCTTTCCTCTTATAGGTGGTGCCATTATAGGTGGGCTAGACAAGTACGCTTTGAGTTCATCGAACGCTTTTTGATGCTCTGCTTCCCAGCGGAACGCATCTTCCTTTTTAAGTCGAAGAAGTGGGGAAAATGACTTGGTCTTCTCACTGAGGTTAGCAATGAATCTCCTTAGGAAGTTAATCTTTCCCAATAGTGATTGCAGTTGTTTCTTGCTGGTTGGTGGTCTAGTGTCGAGAATGGCTTTAGCTTTGTTCTTGTTGATCTCGATGCCCTTTTTATGCACCACAAAACCCAAAAAATCACCTGCAATAACACCAAAGGCACATTTAAGGGGATTCATCTTCAAGCCATATTTTCTCATCCTCTCAAAGGATTTCCTTAGATGCAACAAATGGTCATCCCTTGATGGGGATTTCACCACAATGTCATCAATATAAACCTGCATGAAGGTTTCTATAAAATCATGAAAAATGGTATTCATTACCCTTTGGTAGGTCGCGCCAGCGTTTTTCAACCCAAATGGCATGACCACCCACTCGTATGTCCCTAAGGCACCAGGACATCGAAAAGCTGTTTTCGACACGTCCTCTTCTGCTATGAAGATTTGGTTGTAGCCTGAGTAACCATCCAACAAGCTTAAGTATTCGTGACCAGCAGCTGAATCCACCATCATCTCAGCAATAGGCATGTGATACTCGTCTTTTGGAGTGGCAGCGTTAAGATCTCGGAAATCTATGCAAACTCTCATCTTTCCATTCTTCTTGATTACTGGAACCACGTTGGCTAACCAGTCCACATATCGAGCTGTTCTGATAAATTTACACCTGAGGAGTCTTTCGATTTCTTCCTTGATTTTCACCAACACATCTGGATGGAACCTCCTGGGCAATTGCTTGACTGGTTTCTTGTCTTCTTTGATGGGTAACTTCAATTCCACCACTTCTCGACTGAGGCCAGGCATTTCATCGTAATCCCAAGCGAAACAGTCTTTGAATTCCTTGAGTAATTTCACCATCCTGTCTTTTAGCTCCGGGTCAATGAGAGCACTGATGTACGTTGGCCTCTTTTCTAAGCCATCACCCAGGTCCACTTCTTCTAAAGGGTCTTGCGCTTCCATTTTCTTGGAAACATCGACCACTGGCTTCTCGAAGCCCAATGGGCCGTCATCATAGATGCAATCTAGCCTCAGATTGCAAAGGTCCTCGAATCCGCATTCCTCGGCACTCTGCTCGTTTTCTTCTATGCACGTGTCATCCTTATTTGTTGTTGCCTCCTCCTGGGGTGCCAATTCGACGGGCAGGATTGAGACACTAGCTTCATCTATAGCCATTTCTTTGGCCATCCTCTCGGCCTCCAAGGCCGTTCTTATTTTGTTTTCGGCTGCGTAAGCCGAAATTCGAGCCATGCTCGAATTAATCATCTTTATCATTGGCTTGCCACCCAACAGTGGCATCTTTCTCTTCATCACTGTGCCATCCACTCATGGCATCAGGTTTGCATGCTTCATTGAGGTTTAGGCCCCGGATGGGATCCAACGTTACTGAGTACTCTGAGTAGGGGTTGAAGTATTGGCTAGCCACTGTGTCTAAAGGAGCAATTGTGGCTAAACTCTTCTCGAAATTCTTCTTACCAACGTAGCTTGTTTCTGCTAAATAGTAGCTTTGATCTGCTTGTACATTTTCGACAACTCCATCAGCTTTCCAAATGGATATACGTTGGTGTAAGGTCGAAGGCACTGCCCCCACGCCATGAATCCATTCTCTTCCCAGCAGCAAATTGTAATTGGCCTTTGAAGGGACCACAATGAACAATGTGGAACGGGCTACTGTTCCTACGGTTATGTTCAACATAATTGCCCCTAGGGAAGAACCTGTCTTTCCTTCATAATCAGAAAGCACCATGTCATGTGAGATTAGATCCGCTTCAGTTTTACCTAACTTCTTGAGCATAAATCCGGGCATGAGGTTGATTGCAGCTCCCCCGTCGACAAGGACTTTGTTAACACCCTTCTCCTCGACTCTAGCCCAAACAAATAGCGGTTTCAAATGGCTCTTCATTTGCTCGGTTGGCCTTTGGAAGATAGCTCTTTCATCTTCGACAGATCCTCTCTGCATCACATAATAACACAAAGGATTGTCATCTGGTTCGTCGTCGACATAGTAGTCTTCCTCGCTTTCAGTGACCTCTGAGATTCTATCGAATTCTGCAGGTAGGATGGACACGATGCAGATGATGTTAAGCTCTTCTCCATCACTGTCGTCGAAATCTTCGAGCATGTCTTCATCCTCATCTTCGACAACATCCTTCCCTTTTTCCTTAGCTGGATTTGGTGGTACGGTTGTTCCTTGTTTGATGGCGTGGTCCAGCTGGTTGATAATCGACGCCACACTAGGTTCATTGCGAGAGTTGTCTTCTGGCTTTATGTCCCATAGTTGAAATTCTAGATCCCTTAGAACAAATGTCCTGCACGATGCTGGGACAATCGATTAGAACATCATACAACTGAAAGACCTGAACACGAAACAACAAACAACTAAAAGGAAACAAGACACAGGAAGTTGTTAACCCAGTTCGGTGAAACTACACCTACGTCTGGTTAGCTTTCGCCCAATGAAAAGGAATTCCACTATCTCAAGAACTAGGTATTACAGACCCACATGAACACATCAAGTTCATTGTTCTTAACCTATTCTACCCAGTGGTATTCTACTTAGAACCACAGCCTAAGTATGAGAGCCCCTCTCACTTTTCCTCAATCACTGCCACAGTGATTGGTGAACAACAATAACACAGAGTTTGTTTGACACTCAAACACAACACAGAACTCAGTCTCACTTTATAGAATCAGTGAGCAAGACGAGTTCACAACTAACAAAGACAAAGAACAACTTACACTCTTAAGAACACTTGATCTTCAAGGTAATTCTCTCGATCAACATCAAGCTTCAGGTCTTTGTCAATATATATACTTCAGCAGAGGCGGCTAGGGTTTATTTGGGCTGAAGAACACTTTGATCCAACTCATATCAGCAGAGAATCTTTCAAGATCTGATATGAGTGATCAACAAGTAAAAATAGAAACAAATCTTTTTAATCACAGATTTGCTTCAACAATTACAACCCGCAACTGGCTCCCAACACACAGTTACTTGACCTTCAAGTAAGCACAGAACATACCATAAAGCATAACCACAAGGGACCCACTTGCATGCCAGCAGGGGCGGATGTCCTGGCCTTCATCAAGGCAGATGTCACAACATCGGCTAGGACATCAGGTTGTTTTTTTTTTACAAAATTGATGACAACAAAGGAACAACAATCTCCCCCTTTGTCAAATTTTGACTAAAAACAACTTCACTACCAGAGAGGGAAAAAATATCAAAATCATCAGAGTCAGCAGCAGGAATACTCCCCCTCAAACCAATGCATCCACAACAGCCAAAACATGGAGGAACTCCCCCTCAAAAGATGCATCCAAATAAACACTGCATAAAGTATATAGAACCCATATGCAACACAGTACAAACTAAGCAAGCACACTTGGTACTACTTGAACAGAAGCTAGCTTGTAGCACTTGAACACTTGAACATAAAATATCTCCTGAACTGGTCTTGTCTTGACAAAGCTGCATACTTATTACATAACATAACCAGAATACCAAGTCTTCAAAAAAAACAACCACAACAAACTACTACTCTACTACTACTCCCTCTTTTTAGCACAAATTTGGCAAAGATGGAAAGAATTGAACCAAGGCCAACTAAAAATCAACAAGGAGATGCACTAAACACCAGAAGAAGAGGAGTGTTCCTCATCATTTTCTGCAGATCCTTCCCTCTCAGCATCAGCTGCATGCTCACCCTCTTGACCAGCTTCCTCCTTGAGAGTTTGAATGAGAGCATCCACCTTAATCTTCCTAGCAGCAGCAATCCTGATCGTCTCTTGAAGTTCCTTGGAAATGGCCTCAAGTTCAGCAATGACACTGTGAGTGCCTGAGGCAGACATAGAGGCAGGAACAGATGTCCTACTGGATGGCAGATCAATGTCCAGGACATGAGGGTCCAGGAACAACCGTTGGTCCAAGGTGATGGGAGGGCCTTTAGGCACAGGAACATCATCAACAGTGAGGATATTAGGATGTTGTTTCAGAATGATAGCAGTCAGTAAAGAAGGAAAAGAGATGGGGAGTTTCACTGCACAGGTATCTGCATGCTTCAAAGTTTGGGAAAACACAAAGTTGCCAAAGTCATAAGCAATTTCAGTCCCAATGCGATAGAGAAGCTTGGCAAGCATAGCAGAAACAGCAGAAGTATGGTTAGAGGGAACCCAATTCACCACTCCAATCCTATTCAAAATAGCATACTTCACACTCAGAACCCCAGTTGACAGAAGCTTCTTAGCAGGCCACTTCTTTACTCTTCCAGCAGTCAATTCCTCAGCAACCGTATCCAGAGAAAGTTCTTCTTCAACAAATTCAACCACACTTCTTCCAAGGGTTTGGTTGATGATAGCAGGAGAGAAATTCACACACTTACCCCTGACAAACACTTTCCTGAATTCAGGACTGGCAGAATTATTAACATCATCAGAGAGATTGACAATAAATTCCTTTACAAGCTTGTCATAACATTTTCCTATGTTCATCACAGTCTGCCTCAACCCTGCTTTTGCTATCAAGGCAATGATCTCTTTGCAGGCTAACACATCAGAATCAATCTCCCTTTCTTTAGCAACACGTCTTTGATAGACATATTTCCATTTGAAGGCATTTTCTGGAGCATGAATAGACACATTATCTAGAGGAACATTAGGAATATCTGAGGGAATATGCTTACCAGAGAACATTTTCTTCTCCGAGGCGGTGATGTCCAGGACATCGCCTTCAACATCTGATTCAGTCTCCAAATCGATTCTGGAACCTTTATGCTTTTTCCCAGTAGTCTTCTTGGCTTTCTTCCCTGATGATTCCACAGCTTTCTGCTTGCCTTTCCGTGACGCATCGGTTGCCCTTGATTTTGAAGATCCAGTAGGGATCTTGGTTTTCTTCTTCTTGACAACAGGGATTTCTTCAACAGATGCTCTTCTTCGCTTAAGCATTCTGGCAGCAACACTTGCCAGAGGCACATCCTCTGAATCTTCATCATCAGAGACATCATGAACAGTGGGAGGGGTCTTCATCGATTCCTCTGACAAGACATCCATTGACTTCCTTGGCAGGCTTATCAGACAATGTCGCGACATCGTCTTCAACATTTGCAGAGACAGAAGTATTGGAGACTTCCTCAGGCACAGGGGCTTCTGGGTTTTGCATGGGGGTTGCACGAGACTTGTAGTGCTTCTTGGAAGGAGTTCTTGAGTTCTTCTTAGATTGAGAGGAAGAACTTGTGTGCAAACCCATAACCCTAGCACCACCAGCAGTTCTCTCTATCTTTCCTTTCACAGACTCTTTCTTGCTTGAAGACATGATGAACTGGTAAAGCAAACGAACAAAAACAAGAAATTGAGAGAAACGTAAGTGATGAGAATCAGAAATTGTTAGAGCAAGATTGGCAACTTGTGGTGAGAAAGTGATGAAGTCATTGGTGATGATTATATAGCAGTTGAGTGAGAAGGAAGCAATGATGTCCCAACGGCAGTTAATGGTAGTTACGAGGAAACTAGCCGTTAGACAGAAAAGGGGCTTTAATTGCTATGCTTCTTCGAAGAGGCAAATCCCAAGATTTCCTCTTAATTTGTCAAATGTAGCAGCATCTAAGGGTTTGGTAAAGATGTCAGCCAATTGTCTCTCTGTGGGGACATGTTCCAAAGTAACAATTTTATCCTCCACTAATTCCCTGATGAAGTGATTTCTGATATCTATGTGTTTGGTTCTGCTATGTTGTATAGGGTTCTTGGCAATATTGATAGCACTCAAATTGTCACAGTACAATGTCATGACATCTTGCTCAACTTCGTATTCCTTGAGCATCTGCTTCATCCAAATAAGCTGAGTACAACTGCTTCCAGCAGCTATATATTCAGCTTCAGCTGTGGATAAAGACACGCAGTTTTGCTTCTTGCTAAACCAAGAAATTAAGTTGTTTCCAAAGAAGAAACACCCTCCAGATGTACTCTTTCTATCATCAGCACTCCCTGCCCAATCTGCATCACAATACCCTACAAGGGAAGAATTAGTATCATTTGTATAAAGAATCCCATAGTCACAAGTACCATTTATGTACTTAATGATTCTTTTCACTTGTAAGAGATGACTGGTCTTTGGAGCAGCTTGATATCTTGCACAAGCACCAACAGCAAAGGTAATGTCAGGTCTGCTAGCAGTGAGGTACAACAAGCTTCCAATCATGCTTCTATATAAGCTTTGATCAACATCCTCTCCCTGATTGTCTTTAGACAGCTTGATATGTGTAGCAGCAGGAGTCCTTTTATGTCCAGATTTTTCAAGTCCAAATTTCTTGACGATGCCCCTAGCATACTTACTCTGGGAAATAAACATTGAGTCTTCCATTTGTTTGATCTGAAGTCCCAGAAAGTAGTTCAATTCACCAACTAAGCTCATCTCAAACTCTGACTTCATTTGTTGGACAAAATGTTCCACCATCGAGTTCGACATCCCACCAAACACAATATCATCAACATATATCTGTGCAATCATGAGTTTTCCTCTTTCATTTTTCACAAATAATGTCTTGTCTATTCCTCCCTTGCAATAACCATTGCTCACCAGAAACTCTGTAAGGCGTTCATACCAAGCTCTAGGGGCCTGTTTTAATCCATACAGGGCTTTCTTGAGTTTGTAGACATGTTCAGGATGATGTGGATCTGTGAATCCCTTTGGTTGTTCAACATAAACTTCCTCATTCAGATAACCATTTAGAAAGGCACTTTTAACATCCATTTGGAATAATCTGAACTTCAAAAGACAAGCAACACCAAGCAAAAGTCTTATGGATTCCAACCTAGCCACTGGAGCAAAGGTTTCATCAAAGTCTACTCCTTCAATCTAAGTATATCCTTGAGCCACCAGTCTTGCTTTGTTTCTAGTTACTACACCATTCTCATCTGACTTGTTCTTGAAAATCCACTTGGTTCCTATGATGTTTACTCCCTCAGGCCTAGGAATGAGATCCCATACTTCATTTCTTCTGAATTGATCAAGTTCTTCTTGCATAGCATTTATCCAGTATTCATCTGTCAGAGCCTCCTTGACATTTTTGGGTTCTACCTTGGATATAAAACATTCATGAGCAATGTAGCTTCTAGCCTTGGTAGTAACTCCTTCTTTGAGGTCACCAATAATATTCTCTTGAGGATGATTCTTTTGAATTCTGATCGATGGAGCTTTATTTGCAGGGGTCATCTGGTGATCTTGCTCATCAGAACTGGTTTCTGATTCAATGTCGAGGTCAATAGTTGGGACATCGGCTGTGACATGTGGACCATCATCATCTTCAGTTGCACCAGTGTCTTCTCTTTCATTTGGTTGATCATCAATAGAGACATTTACAGATTCCATCATTACCTTTGTTCGGGAATTGTACACTCTGTAAGCTTTGCTGTTTGTAGAGTATCCCATGAAAATTCCTTCATCACTCTTAGGATCTAGCTTTCTTCTTTGTTCACGATCAGCCAGAATATAACATTTACTCCCAAAGATATGAAAGTGTTTCACAGTTGGCTTCCTTCCTTTCCAGAGTTCATATAGAGTGACCGTGGTTCCAGCTCTAATGGTTACTCTATTGTGAATGTAACAGGCTGTGTTCATGGCTTCTGCCCAGAACTTGTTGGAAATCTTCCTTGCATGAAGCATAACCCTGGTGGATTCTTGAAGAGTCCTGTTTTTCCTTTCAACAATTCCATTCTGCTGAGGTGTAATTGGAGCTGAGAATTCATGGCTTATTCCTTCTGAATCACAGAAGTCAGAGAATTTGGAGTTCTCAAACTCTCGTCCATGATCACTTCTGATTCTTACTATAGAGCAATTCTTCTCAGTTTGAAGTTTCAGACATAGCCTTCTGAATATGTCAAAGGTTTCTGATTTTTCCTTCATGAAGTCAATCCATGTGAACCTGGAATAATCATCAACACAGACATATACATATTTCTTACCTCCTAGACTTTCTACCTGCATGGGTCCCATCAAGTCCATGTGAAGAAGTTCAAGGACTTTTGTTGTAGTTGGATGCTGAAGCTTTGCATGAGATGTTTTGGTCAGCTTTCCAATCTTGCATTCTCCACATATCTTTTCTTCATCTATTTTCAGTTTTGGTAGCCCTCGTACAACATCTTTAGAGATAACTTTCTGCATACTCTTGAGATTGATGTGACCTAAACGTTGGTGCCATAGATTCAACTCATCCACTTTTGATATCAAACATCTAGACACTTGGGCTTTCTTTTGTGGAATCCACATGTAGCAATTGTCTTTGGACCTGACACCTCTCATCACAATCTCTTGATCACTAGTGGTAACCATGCATTCAGTCTTGCTAAACTTCACATCCAGATCTTGATCACACAACTGACTTATACTGATTAGATTTGCTGTCAACCCCTTGACAAGAAGAACGTTGTTCAGACTAGGAGATCCAGTGTTTACCAACTTCCCAATGCCTTTGATTTTTCCTTTAGCCCCATCTCCAAAGGTGACTGATTTACTGGAGTATTCCTTGAGATTTTCTAGATACTCCTTATTCCCAGTCATGTGTTTTGAGCAGCCACTATCAAAATACCAGTCTTCACTTGATGAGACTCTAAAAGATGTGTGTGCTATAAGACATGAAACTTCTCCTTTGGGTACCCAAGCTCTCTTAGATGTCTTGAGAACCTTCTGGATCTGAGGATATCCGTATAGCTTGAAGCAGTAGGGCTTAATGTGACCAAACCTACCACAATAATGACATCTCCATGGAATTTGAGCAGTAGCCTTCTGAGTAGTAGGATGTGGAGGCATATGTTGTGACATCGGGCTTGACATCTGATAGTTCTCTGGGTTTTTAAACTCAGAGTTTTCTTTAGCTCTTACAAACTTCCTTGATGCTTTCTGATTTCCTCTACTCCCAGACTGATAACTGAAACCAATGCCTTTAACACTCTTTCCTTGCTTGCTTGTTTCTTCCAGAATCTCTTCAAGCATATTAGATCCACTATTCAGCATACGCACTGACTTGTAGGTATTTTCCAGTTTGGCTGTCAATGTAGCTACTTTCTCTTGAAGATCAGCTATGGTTAACAGAAGCTTGGCTTTTTCAACAGTTTCAACATCCTTTAATTTTGAGTTCCATTTATCCAAATCATCTTGCAGTTTATCAATGGTCTCCCTTAGGTTTTCATTTTCAGTCTTAACTTGTTTCATCTCATCTTCTTGCTCCTTCAGATGTTTGCAAGTTTCCTTCCATTTAACATGTAGAATTTGTAAGTCTCTTCCAAATCCTCAAATGTCATTTCATCACCACTGGAATCTGAGTCATTGACAGCCCCTGAGAAAGCATTAACCTTGTTGACAGATAATTCTTCCTCATCCTCAGTATCTTCATCTGACCATGTCACTACCATGCCTTTCTTCTGTTTCTTCAAGTAGGTTGCACACTCAGATCTAATGTGACCATAACCCTCACATTCATGACACTGAACACCCTTGTCTTGGCCTGATTTGTCCTCTTCTTTGACCTTTCGCTGGGAATTGTAGGTTTTATAGTTGTCTGACTTAATGTCCTGGACATTTGGCCTAGTCCTTCTGTCTATCTTCCTTAGAGCTCTGTTGAATTTTCTAGCAAGAAGGGCCAGAGCTTCAGATAGATTCTCACTTTCACTATCAGCATCATCTCCTTCAGTGGTGTTGGATACAAAAGCAATGCTTTTGGTCTTCTTTTCAGGTTTTTCACCCAACTTTAACTCATAAGTCTGCAGAGAACCAATCAGCTCATCCACTTTCAAACTGCTGATATCTTGAGCTTCTTCAATAGCAGTGACCTTCATTGCAAACTTGCTGGTTACAGACCTCAAGATTTTCCTCACAAGCTTTTCATCTGACATAGGTTCTCCTAGAGCAAATGAAGCATTTGACAGATCACGCACACGCATGTGATATTCAGAAATAGTCTCATCTTCTGTCATTGTCAAGTTCTCAAAACGAGTAGTAAGCATCTGGAGTCTAGACATCCTCACCCTGGTTGTACCTTCATGTGCTGTTTTCAAAATCTCCCAAGCATCTTTGGCAACAGTGCAAGTATTAATCAATCTAAACATGTTTTTGTCCACAGCATTGAAGATAGCATTCATTGCTTTTGAGTTTGCCAGAGAAGCTTCTTCTTCAGCACTTGTCCATTCATCCTCAGGTTTTTCTTCAGGAGTAGATGTACTTCCTTCTGCTTGAGCTTTGACAGGATGCTTCCAGCCTTTGACAACAGCCTTCCAAGTTTTGATATCAATAGACTTGAGAAAAGCTATTATTCGAACCTTCCAGTAATCATAATTGGAGCCATCCAGGATTGGTGGCCTGTTGATCGATCCTCCCTCCTTATTGTCCATGAGATCAAGAAACTATCTCCCTGGAGCTCACCCACACAGAACAGGGGTGCCTGCTCTGATGCCAATTGAAATTCTAGATCCCTTAGAACAAATGTCCTGCACGATGCTGGGACAATCGATTAGAACATCATACAACTGAAAGACCTGAACACGAAACAACAAACAACTAAAAGGAAACAAGACACAGGAAGTTGTTAACCCAGTTCGGTGAAACTACACTTACGTCTGGTTAGCTTTCGCCCAATGAAAAGGAATTCCACTATCTCAAGAACTAGGTATTACAGACCCACATGAACACATCAAGTTCATTGTTCTTAACCTATTCTACCCAGTGGTATTCTACTTAGAACCACAGCCTAAGTATGAGAGCCCCTCTCACTTTTCCTCAATCACTGCCACAGTGATTGGTGAACAACAATAACACAGAGTTTGTTTGACACTCAAACACAACACAGAACTCAGTCTCACTTTATAGAATCAGTGAGCAAGACGAGTTCACAACTAACAAAGACAAAGAACAACTTACACTCTTAAGAACACTTGATCTTCAAGGTAATTCTCTCGATCAACATCAAGCTTCAGGTCTTTGTCAATATATATACTTCAGCAGAGGCGGCTAGGGTTTATTTGGGCTGAAGAACACTTTGATCCAACTCATATCAGCAGAGAATCTTTCAAGATCTGATATGAGTGATCAACAAGTAAAAATAGAAACAAATCTTTTTAATCACAGATTTGCTTCAACAATTACAACCCGCAACTGGCTCCCAACACACAGTTACTTGACCTTCAAGTAAGCACAGATCATACCATAAAGCATAACCACAAGGGACCCACTTGCATGCCAGCAGGGGCGGATGTCCTGGCCTTCATCAAGGCAGATGTCACAACATCGGCTAGGACATCAGGTTGTTTTTTTTTTACAAAATTGATGACAACAAAGGAACAACAATAGTGAACGGAACTTGCCACCTCTTTCCCTCTCAGCTTTCCTTTTCCTCAAAAAACGCCTGAACTGAGTCCTGGTCATTTGTTCAGGAGCATAGTAGTTCCCAGAGCCATAGGAGTAGCTTCGTGACACACGGGAATTGTTGATGTAAGAGGATCCCTGGCCTAAGTCGATTTTCTGCCACTTAGGGTATGGTTTTGGCCTTGGAGGCGCTGGCCCGAACCATTGGTTTCTTGGCAATCCAGCATTGGGGAGGTAAGTTTTGTCTTTATTGCTTGCTTTCTGGCCTTTATGGCCATCGAGTTCCTGGTCTCTCTCGACCCACTCCTCGTGAGGGTACTTCAGTCTCCTGGATACAGGAGTCTTCCTCTGATAATGCCTTTTCATTTCTGAATCTTGATAGGCCTTGGCTGCGGATTTGTCGAAAACAGCGCTGCATCGAGGGCACAGCATAACTTCTTTCTCGCCATTTTTGCTGCGGGATAGAAACTCGACAAGGGTTTCTCCAGCCTTGGGGTAAACCTCTTCCAAGTTCACTTCTTTCTCAACCTCTGGTTCTTCGACAGCTATGTTTTCTTCTCTTACTTCTCCCAGCGTCAAACCCAGACTCAGCTTTTCGGAAATGTCGACCATGCCAATGTAGAAAGGCTCTACATAGTTGGCCTCAGCTATCTGCAGTGGATCAGAGTCGATCTTCATTTGACCTTTGGCTTTTTCATCATACTTGAGTCTTCCTGAGTCCAATGCTCCCTGCACAAGGTCCCTGAAACGAACACATTGTGAGGTCCAATGACCAAAAAAGTTGTGATATTTGCAATATTTCTTCCCTTTCCTTTGTTCAGGAGAAGGAAGTTTTTGGTCTTTAGGGACCACAAGCAAACCATCAGACACAAGTATATCATAGATTGCATCGCATTTGGCCACATCAAAAGTATAAGTTTTCACAGCAGGAATCGTGTTCTTGGGGTTTTCCTCCCCAAGTTTGTTTTCACGTGGTTTCAATGCTTTACAAACATAAGGATCCCCTGGCTGAAGTTCAGCCAGATTGACGTCATTCAAATCGACGTCCGCCGGGACTTCTCGATAGACACATGGACTCTGACCTACTGAATCCGCATCTATGTACGCTACCTTCTCCTTCTTTGGCCACTTAGTAGTCTTGGCCCTTTCCTCTGACTTTTCGGCCTTTAGCAATTCGATGTGCCTCACTCTATCTGCGAGTAAAGACATATCTCGAATATACTGAGTGTCGATTTTCTTTCTAATGGAATATTCTAGACCACCAGCGGCTAAGACAACTAGCTCGTGTTCAGGGACATGGGTGAAACATCGGGATTTAAGCATCCTAAACCTGTTTAGGTAATCATCAATAGACTCTGCTGGCTTTCTTTTAACACTAGCCAGATCCTTCAAACTTACTTTGCACTCTCCCCTAAAGAACTGTTCATGGAAAATTCTTTCCAACAGAGCCCATGTATGGACTGACCTAGGAGCGAGGGTGGTGAACCAGGTAAATGCATTTTTGGTTAAAGAACTCGGGAAGTACTTCATTTTTAAATTTTCATTGATGGCTAAGTCTCCTGCTTCGATTTGGTACCTGGCTATGTGTTCTACCGTGGACTCTCCTGAATCCCCCGAGAACTTAGTGAATTTGGGGACCTTCCAGCCTCGAGGAAGTTCTGATTCGAGAACCTCCTCTGTAAAGGCTGACACAAAATGGGGTCTATTCGCGAAACCCACGTTGAAACCATGTTGGTTCAACAATTGCTCCACCACAGCAGCAACATTTTGTTGCCCCCCAGCGTTCTGGTGTCGAATTCTTTCTAGCACACCATCAGCGTGTTCTTCCCTGTTTACCATATACACATTTTGCAATGGTGGCTGCACTGCCTCGTACAAAGGGTTTGCCCTCATCTCTTGGTGTTGCGGCGCCTGATAGCGCACCGGGGCAGGGACATGGTTAGGCAACGGGATTTGGTTAATCCCTGGTGCCGGTTGGATTTCGACTGGTGCCCCCAGGGCTGTCGCCAAACGATCCATCTGTCGTGCCAAATGCTGATTATTGGCATTATTATTTTGGAGCACAGGGTTGATTAGCTCACCTATCTGTCGAGATAGCATGTTAACCATTTCATGGTTACTATCATCTACTTGCTGCCTAATGGCTTGAAGTGAACCATTATTCATACCTGTAGATAAATAAATTTGTGAACTAGATCCAGGAATAGGGGGACTAACTCGACTTCCCAAGTTTAACATTGTTCCATTTGCACCAAAAGGGGGTATGCTGAATGGGGGAACATTTTCAGGGAACGTCGAATACGTGCCTTGTATGCCTTGCATCATAGATGTAGGCATACCATAAGGCATGTCCCTCGTAATCGTTGGAACAATTTGTGCCTGTACTGATGTAGATACAGGCATTTCTGCAACTGCAGAAATTACCACGTTCTGGGTTGGCATACTGGTGCCATGCCCCATTCCAGTAGAAAATTCTTCATTATTGTTACCGCTACTTCCCCCAGGGCTACTCTGATTACCCACGTTAGATCCTTGAGGAGAGGTTCTTCCTCGATTACTTGCCATACTCAAAGTCTTACCACTTCTCAGGTGCATATAAATCACAATCAAGACAAGTAGCAAATACCAAATAGCATGCAATAAACCCAAACACACAAAATGCTTCTGTAAAACTTAGTTTTCACAAAAACGGTCCCACTGGGCGTGCCAATTTGTTTACACGGATTTTTGGTAAACAAATATCCTCTTAGTTCGACTAAAAGAAGTTTAGATTCGGGGTCCTTTTGAGAAAACGCTTTGCTAAAGTGTAGTGTGTGAACGAGTGTATTCTCGACAACAATAAACAACTCAAACGAAACTGGACTTTATTGAATATGAGTCGATTACAAAACAGTCAAGCAAACTAAAATAGCATGAAAGCAAATTTCGACAAAACAAGCCACACACAAGAACTGGAAATCAACAAACTGAAATGCAGGGAAACTAAAGCGTTGGTTCTGCAACATACTCCTCCATCATCACGTTCTGCTCTCGAAGTCTCATTGATGCGGACGTTTAGAGCTTTTGGTGAATTTTCAGAGTTTTTAGTTGGGAACCCCTTCTTCTGCTGCTGCTTCCTCTATTTATATTGTTCTTTCTGCCCATGTTCTTGGCGGTTTTCCTTGGATGCACGATGGCTTCGTGGGTTTTGAATTTTGGCGCCATACCCCACGTTTAGCCGATGGTCTTCGCGCACGTGACTCTATTGCCACGTGGATGGTTCTGAGTCGTGGGCAACCGTTGCTATTCGTGGCATCGTGGGTGTACGCACGTGCTTGTAGTTGCTTGTTATTCGGTAACTGCCTCTTCCATTAAGATGATCGAGATTTCTTCATCTTCTGAGTGTGTCGAGTTATGGCTTTTACTAACTTGTCTTTGAGGGACATCGTGTGCTGAGTTGCCGGCTTCGCCCAACCCTTTCTGTCGAGAAACCACTTTTGCACCATGGTGTCGAGAATTGTAGTACTTGTAATTTTGGCTTAACAGAACCCATCTAACTTCGAGGAGATTAACCTCTCTCCCCTAAAACATGATGTCTGCATCAGAAATTCTATTTTTTCGTGTTCTCCAACTGCAACCGATCAAGTTTGTTCCATAGTTTTATTCGCGGGCGATTCAAATATAGTGTTCTATTGTCAACTTGGAGATAAAGAATGGTCTGAACTGGACTATACTGAGGACCTTGTGAAGGCTTTAGCAGTGGATCTGGAGGGTCATGAATTGCTTGAAAACTATACTCATCGGGCTACAGCTGGGGAACTGGAGGAGGATGAATTGCTCGAAAACTTCATTCATCTTGATAACCCGGTTTATTGCAATGGTCGCATGTATGTGGAGTCACGGTTTCCTCGTTTTTTAGTGGTAATAGAGAAGTTTGAACCCCATGGTCTTGAAATAAACTCTACACATGTTATCTTTCCAGATCCTCCGGCTTCCTTTGGAGTTATACTCAAGTTGTTAGAATCTAACAACGAACTATTTTATATTGGAATTTCTCTTGACATGGATAGGATTATTTCAATTGATGTGCACAGATTAGATTTTTCTCAAATGGTGTGGGAAAAGGTCAAAAGCATCCGGGACAGAGTGTTCTTTTTATCAGGGATTGCCTTACCCTTTACTTGTCAAGCAATCAATCCTGAAACTGATGGAGGTCTTATCTATTTAACATTTTCTCCCAAAAATTTTCTTTACATATACAACATTGAAGACAATAGCCTTGTAATGGGCCAGACTTTCTCTAATTTACCAAAATGGCGTTATGGCTCACTCTGGTTTATGCCGGATCGAAGGTATGAAGTTTTACAATTGATTTTCATAGATTTCAAATTTAATTTAATATGGTGAAGCTATATTCTATTTTTGTTGTTGTGTAGGATGACTCATTCAATCCAAGAAGAAAGAGGAAGAACTCATAGTAGAGGAGGGGACAGTAGTTTTGCAATCCATTCAAATGAGACAAGGGATAGAGCTTCTAACTCTTGTGCATTTTCTTTTGAAAATATACATGATTATTTGCATTTTCGAGCTACAAACAATATCTTCCGATTAAGAGCACCAGTACCATTTCAGCGGAGATCACTCTCAATGTCGAGTTTTGATCTTTCATGCTCTCCATTATTTGTTTTCTTTGAGCAAGAAAAGTTCTTAACTTTTGTGCACCCAAAGCATGGAATTAATTTTAAATACAACATGACTTTGCCCGAAGATATCCAAGGAGGTTGTGAAATTTGCTACTCTAAAGATGGTTGGCTACTACTGGCAGTAAACACATTTTGTAACATGTTCTTCAATCCCTTTACAAAAGAAGTAAAGGAACTTGCATATGGACCTGCACCAGAACAACGAAGAAGGGATATACTGTCTTTAGGCTTTTCACATCCCCCAACCTCTTCAGAATGTGTAATTGTTGAACTCCGTGGTTTTACCGACATGACAGTACACACCACTTGCCTTGGGGAGGAAGAATGGGAAGAAGTCTATTTTGAAGAGAGTAAATTTATTCGCGCTAGCCTCAACCCTTGTTTCCATAATGGAGCATTCTATTATCTTAATAATGATGGAAAGTTGGGATTTGTTAATGTAGGGGATGAAGACATATACTGGGAAGAATGTGAGAAGCCTGATGCTCCACGGTGTGCACGCACTGACTACTACAAGTGCTATCTAGTAGAATGCAACGGTAGTCTCTTGTCAGTATTTGAGGGTTATCTTGGTAATTGGGTTCGAGTTTTCAAGTTGGATGAGACTGATATGCAATGGGTGAAAGTTAACAGTCTTGAAAATCATATGCTTTTTGTTGGTAATCAATCGTTTTCAGCTGTGGCGAACATTCCGGGAATGGAAAATAAAATATATTTTCCTAGATTTCATGGTGATTACATTGTATTTTATTCGTTAGACACAGGAAAATATCACACATTTGAAAGTACTAAAGTGGTGGATTTTCACTGTATGAGAGAACAACTTAATAGCAGTTGGATTCTACCAAGGTGGCGGTAGGATTTTGGTAAAACTTTGCGGGTGTCACATGATCCTTCCCTGTGATGGTCACCACTTAGTTTGATCTTTGTGACCTACTTGAGGCAGCTAAACCAAAATAAAGAAGGCACTGTTCCTGCTGAACTTGCTTCTATTGCCCATTGTATCAATGTTTTATGTTTCTTGTTCATATTAGGCTTAAATATGTTGGAGGTCCCTCTAAAATAGGGGTCATTTGGTTAAGGCCCCTACAAAGTTTTTTGGGTGGAATACACCCCTAATGTGAAATTAATATATAGTGATAAGCCCCTGCCATGATGTTTTGTTTAATTTCTGATGATTCTCCAAACGGGGCTGACGTGGATTATATTTTGTGAAAATTATTCAATTAAAGAGGCTGTCACGTAAGTAAATTAAGGTTGAAAAAATAAAAGTAAAATAAAAACCCAAAGTAAAAAACTCAAGTACTTTTGGGGATTTTAGCTGACGTGGATTATATTTTGTGAAAATTATTCAATTAAAGAGGGTGTCACGTAAGTAAATTAAGGTTGAAAAAATAAAAATAAAATAAAAACCTAAAGTAAAAAACTCAAGTACGTTTGGGATTTTACTTGGTTTTTTACTTTGGGTTTTTATATTTTTTATTTTTTCAACCCTAATTTACTTACATAGCACCCTAATAATTTTCAAAAAATATAATCCACGTCAGCATCGTTTGCAGGATCATCAAAAATTAAACGGAACCTCACGGTAGGGGCTTATCACTATATATAATTTTCACATTAGGGGCTTATTCCCCCCAAAAAAATTTGTAGGGGCCTTAACCAAATGACCCCTGTTTTAGAGGGACCTCCAACATATTTAAGCCTTCATATTATTAGTATTTTCTTCCATATTCTATTTTTATGTATGCTTTTGAATTTGACATGAAGAGAAAGATTCCAATAAAGAGGCATATATACTAATCTTACAACAATAAATTGATTACACAGTAATTTGATGCACTTTACAGATTACAATCCAGAGACCCTTTACAAAAATGAGAGCAGTCATTTATACTTCAGAAAATTTCCACCCTTTCTTTGTTCATCTTTGTGCATTGTCACTTTGTTGGTTTGCGCATCATACTGTAAATCAAGAATGTACCACATTATCTAAAGATGTCCATCAAAGACCTATAGTAAAACCAGCACTTAATTTATGGTATCATGTCCCTTTATCTTAAGGAAAAGAAGAGCTTCCCAAACAGTGGTCCCCAAGATGGGTTTACATTGTATTGTTTATGGCATCTGAGATGTAGGAACTGTTTGTAATTCGTAAAAATTGTTCACAAATAATGGTTGTCTCGATGATGTCACAAACATGGTAAAATACAGAATACGTATATGCCATCAATTTATAGCTAAAGATAAAAAAGGAGACAGATAAAAACGAAGAGAAAAGATAGAGAGCATACTCCCATGGAACATGTCTAACTAACATCCAGCCATCATCCTTGTATTCACATTTCACATGTAGGAGCATAATTAGATTCCTCACAACCTTCTTTTTCAGAGTACTCACCTGAAAGGAAAAACCCAGATAAGTTTCATAACAAATTTTTAAAAGAAGTGAAAAGGCCAAGATCTGTCCAATTAATAAATTGAATGAAACGATTAACTCACTCAGTTTTCATATTCAAAAAAGAAATATCAAGCATAGAGCAGAACTTAAATTTTCAGCTTCAGGCAAGTCAATGCTCACTTGAATTTATAAAATAGAAGAAAGGAACAATGCAATCAACTTATAAGTTAACTTCTTGTAGGTCCACAACTGACCAGTGATATAGAGAAGTATCCCTCCAAGCTATGTGAAATCCAGGCCTCTTTATTCGTCTTGATAAAGAACATGATGATGTAGCATAGGGATATAGTGAGGACTATTTTTGGATCCCAATGTAATGATTATAAATCTTAACACATAATATAGATACAAGCCAGATGATTTCATTTTGTGCTTAACCATTTTCAAATTTTGGTTCTGTAACTTGAATTTCTGGACCGGAACTGATACTGTAAAGCCTCTCTTCTATAATTTCAAGAAAAATCAAGGAGAGAGCTAGCAAAACATATGATGATATGAAGTAGTCCATGACTTATATAATGGCTATGCTTTACTAGTCACGTGGGAATTACAAGTTTTCTCTTCTCTCCAACTGGCATGCTTGAGGGCCATTAATATGTGAGCATTTCAATAGTATACAGAGAAAGAACATATTTCGATAAAAACAAGCTGAAAAGGGGGAAAGAACAAGGACAAAATGTATAAATGACTACCTTCGAGGCCAACATTTGAACGGACATGCAAAAGGTAATGCAAGTAAGAACACTAAAGTATTTCTCAAAAAAAAAAAAAATAACACTAGAGTCATCCATGCAGCAGAAGTTTCAATGAATGGTGTACCAAGGCTAAATTTGAAAGGAGCTTGGTCATTAATTGACTCAAAAACTACCCCATTTTCCTTCAACTTGGCAGTATAATGATGTTGATATGCAACCAAAAGCTACTTATAAATCAAATCAAGTATGCTACTGTTTTTGTTTGAGTTCATATAGGTAGTCACTAAAAATATAATCATTACACAGAACTACCTTAATCCACAACATGATATAACATTCTGACAAATTTGATAGTAGCACTCTTTTACATGACCAATTCTCTCAAAACCAAAAGCATGTCCAAAATATGATGTTTTTAAGCAAAGCTAAAAGTCAATAAATCAACAACATGATATATTTTTACAACCAGCTTGCAAGATGATCTGCTACAAGTTGTAGGGATGAAATGAAATTGGTGTGATTTCCCTCTGCTCTCCCTCTTACAATTTGAATGTTGGAGGAACCTACAACACTGATGTTCTGGGACGGACGGAGAAGGCCCCAAGGGGACGACCGGTACCCCTCAGTATGGTCAGTACCCGATCAGGGTTACCCGGGGAAGGCCCCCAAGGGGACGATCGGGGTGGGATGTCCGGGCCCTGTACCACAAGCAGGGCGACATCCTCCGCTGACCCAAGAACCTAGACCCCACCACCTAGGGGTTGACCTAGGCCCACCACCCTACGGAACTAGGGTGGTTGCACTACACCAAAAAATGGCTTTTACAGCGGTTTTTTTTTGCCTTTTACAGCGGTTTTCAGCGGTCCAGAACCGCTGTAGATCTCGCCGCTGTAAAAGCCTTAACAGCGGTTCTAACCGCTGTAAAAGATGCATTATTTACAGCGGTTGATTTCATAAAACCGCTGTAAATACAGACCTACAACAGCTGTTCTCTAGAATAACCGCTGTACTTGAGTCTTCTTTTACAGCGGTTTCAGCCGGTAACCGCTGTATTTGATAATATATATTACAGCGGTTCCACCACGGAACCACTGTAATTTTTTTTTTTTTGTCTGTATTTAATAATATATATTACAGCGGTTTGGAACCGCTGTAATTTGTTTTTATTTTTGGTTGAATTAATTACCACACCTGTTCAGCCAAAAGATCAACATTTCTTTTTTTTTTTCTTTCTGAAAAGAAGATATATTGATCATAATTTAACTGAAAGGGTACACATTTCAAAAGCTATGAAAGGTGACTGCAAAATCAATACACATCACCAAACTAAAACAAGGTATAACACAGAAACATAAGCTAAAACAAGGTATAGCATATAAGCACAGTAACATCTCATGTAAACAGAACATCTGTTCTTAAAGCAAGCATATGGACAGTAATTTCATGACAGCAAAAAAAAAATCCCATAAATGAGTTTCTGCAATAGAAATGTGCCTTGAGTCTCCAAATCATAAGGACCCTCTCCCCATTTGAGTCTTCCAAACAAAAAAGATCAACATTTTCTAAACACAGGATATCAACTCAGCCATAAAATAAACATTTTATGAACTTCAGCATATCAAAACCAATATATCTAAATATCAAAAGCTTCATAAATTCGAAGCAATTTCTAAAGTGCATAATATCTCAACCACGTCCTTAACTTCATCTACCACCATCTCATAGATAACTATCCAATAGATTAAATACTAAAAACAATTGTAAAAAACATAAGCAGCCCACTCATCTTTAACTTCACGCAATTGCTCTTCATTGTAGGAAACGAACTGACAATCTTCAAAATACTACAAAACAGCATAAAAATAGAGTTAAGTTACAATTAGAGCTTTTAAAATCCAATGCGAACGCATATCAAAGTTTCTTACTTTCGTTGGAATCACAAGTTGTTGGTGAGTGATGATATCTTTCATGAACTTCATCACATAATATCCGCAATCAACATTATTAGTCTGACGAGGGCACTACAAAAGCCAAAGAATAAACACTAAATGAATGTTGTAAGCTCAGATATCGTTGTTCTATATAGAAAACTTCATGTAAATAAATAGACAAGTTTATAAACAGACACTACTCCATTTTACATTAACTTAGCTACAAGTTTTAGGTTGCCAGCTATATCACGAGGCAAAGAATGCCAACATTTAAAACACATTGGACAGTTTAATCTAGGTCTAGAAATTAGAATGTCTACTAAGTAGTCATCAGGATCAAAACTAAATCCCATGTGACTTTGAGTCACCATGACACAATTAGTAGAGAAACAATAGCAAGGAGCTTCTCCCCACAATTTATTTTGACTTTAAAATCAATTGCTGAAGAATTTCCAAACATGCTATAAGTTTGGCTCTATGCTTCATTGGTAATTCAAGAAAATTGGGGCATTGATAAGCATGGAGTGTACAGCGCCACTCCAAGATAAGATCATGAATTGCAGTAACAGATAGTGAAGGTTTCAACTGCCATACCTATAGCTGTTACAGATCCACCGAGCAAGTGTTTGAGCCTCAGGAGTACCAGGTGGTAAGTGAAAAGCACTTTGAGAACCGAAGCGCGAAGGAGAAAGTGCTAAGGAAACCCTCTGAACAGATGCAACAATACTACGCACATATTGTCGGGCCATAGTTGCTATATTATCTTGAAGGTGGACTTCAAATGCAAACTGGAATGCTATTGTCATCACAGATTTTGTGCTTCCAGAATGACCTGAATTGGCACCAGCAGCTTTGTTTGCTGTGGTTCCAACCTCAAGTGATGAGGCAAGATCAAGTGTCCGGTTTGGACTAGCAGCATCCTGCATCTTATAAGAAGACAGAAATCAGAATCCTAACTTAAAGAAAAAGGGAAAATTAAAGCAAGCAAGCAAATTTCAAAAACAACACAATCAAATCATGTGTCAAGCTAAAGACTTGCCGTGCCAGAATCAAGAGGTACAATACGAAAACCGGAAGGTAAAATGGGTGCATCATCAGAGAAAGACGCATCTATTGGAGCAAAAACAAGTTCTGCACTGGTGCCAACTGCATGCTCATCCACTCCACTGCAAAGCTGATGACAGGTGCAGCAACAAACACTGTTAGCTATAAACTTGATATTGGATTAAACCTTCTGAACTATATGCAGGCGCAAGTGTTATAGCTATTCAATTAAAATCAAACTTCATATAGATCCTTAATTCCTGACTATTCCTATAACTACATGCAAATCCATTCATGATATTTGATGCATCTTATCCTTTGCAAACTCTAGAAGCCAGGGACGATTAGTTAGCGAATGAGAAAAATTAACCAACAGAATATTAATGGATTTTAATTGAAGGCATTCCCTCAATTAAAATTTTATGAATTTTTCCATGATGCTGTAAGGTATGGACATAGATATGTTGAAAAGAATGGCATCATGGAGCAGTACTTACTTGCAAGAGGAAAACATCACCAGGCATAGTCATGTCGTCCCGATAGTAGCCCATGTTTTCAAGCTTAATAACCTCCATGAACTATTTTAGAGATAAAGTGTCAGTTAGTATGTAATATGCCGGAAGAGAAACACAAAAAAGTTAATATAATCCACAAGCCAAGTTAACATGTATTCAATTTTATGTTGGAAGATTAAATGGTAATTTCTAAATAGTAAATATGTACTAGATTATAAAATTAGGAGAAAACAACTTGCCTCTTCATTCTCAATTGTGTGAGCTAGTGGAAGAATAACCTGACCCCCAAAACTTCCTCTGGCCCCTGGCAAGCTACAGGGGCCAGCTTTAATGGCAGCAGCTGAGTAAGCATCAATACTGCTATCTGCCCATTCTGATCGGTGCTCCCGCAAGAATCTAAGAAGAATAGCTGGAGGGACATTCTACAAAGACAGAAAAAGAGCATGAGACAACTAAATACATGGAAATCAATTGCTTGAAAACAATAGAAAGTAAAAGCAATTCCTAAGAGCTGAGCAATAAGCAATAGCATTAGTCCACATTATGGAGTATTAAAGAATTATACCTGTAACAACATGGATGCTTTGGCACATAGCACAGAACTGGTCATGGATTGGAATCCATTGTTATATCCAAGATTTGCACCCATCATCTTGCTGGGTGATGAATTCACAAGAAGGGTGACATCATCAATGCCATCACTCTCGAACATGGACCAGCCATCATCTGCAAATCCATTCACAGCTTCATTAAACATACAATAACTCTTATTCAAGTTTCATTCCAGAGTTTTAACAACAATACAACCACTTAATAGGCTTATATGCTCCTGTGCTCTCACATTTGAATCTCTATTTTTAGTTGCTACCCATAGGTTGCATTTACAAAATTGAAGAAACCCAGAAAGCATTGCAGACTCTCCGAGACTTTGTCTCGAAAAAATTCTCTCTTTTATTGCACCCGGAACGTTCTGGAAAGATGAAAGATATTCTAAAACATCTCCTCAGTTTGCCACCGGATGAGGGAATTTCCCTCAGAACAAAATCAGTTATACAACAACTTTCTCAAAGTTTTTCTCAGTGGAGGTTGGATTATAACAATGCAAACCTTAAACATGAGACATCAACTGCAGATTTATGATTTGTCAAAAGCTAGGAAACTGAAACATGATCTTCAAGCTAATGCTGAAGAATTCAGGGAAATGGACGTGGTGGAGAGATGTTTGTGTGATCAGTTGGCCTCCTTGGAAGAAAAAAAGAGGGAGCTTGAAGAGAAAATCAATGCAGTGAAATCTGAGATTGTAGATTTTACATCACAGAAAGACATGGTTGCTAAGAGAAAGAGAGAACTGTTTAACAAAGGAATTGTGATGACAGATGAAAGGGATGATTTGGGGAACCAAGTGCCAGGGTTGAAAGCTGAGCAGGAATGGGCAAAGACTATCCAAGCTAATATTGAAGAAGAATGGTCTAAGCTTGGAGAAAAACTCATTGGAAGTGCTGGTTTTGAAGAGTGGATCTAATTAAGTACCTTTGCAATATTCCAGACTCATTTTAACCAAATATGCAATGGTTATCAGAAATTGTGACAACTATATTTTCTAATTCCAAACTGACATGAAACTTTCTGACATGATCAAGCTATCTGTACAGGAAGAAAATTTTCTAATTCCAAACACACTCAAACCCTAGGTTGCATTTACAAAATTGAAGAAAATCATACCTTATGAGGAAGAAGAAAATTGCTTGATCGAGGAGAGGAACAATGGAGCGCTTTTGAACTCTGAGGACATGGCAACGAACCGTGCACGAAGGGACACAACACAAGAGCGGCAACAGCGCAGCAGGGACGGAGGCGGCGGCAAGGACGGTGGAGGCAGAGGTAAAACGCGTTTCAGAGAAGGAGAAGAGGTTAAGAGTCGAGAGAGTGAAGTGTGGTAAAGAATAGGGTTTACAGTTACTGGGTTTTGTTAGTGGGGTACGAATTCAATATAATATACTTATATATAAAAACCAACATATTTAATAAAAGCTCACTCGAGCCCAGTGGTAAGAAGTCATGCAATTTTTTGATGTACCCGGGTTCGAATCCTAAATGAAACATTTTTTTAATTTTCAGGATATATTATTTACAGCGGTTAGTAGACACACGCTGTAAATAGTGGAACCCAATTATTTACAGCGGTTTAGAACATAACCGCTATAAAATCTTATTATCCGCTCCGCGTTTTTGTGTTTACAGCGGCTGCAAAATTAACCGCTGTTAATAAGTAATGATTTTACAGCGGTTTATTCTTTAACCGCTGTAAAATCCTATAATCCGCTCCGTCTTTTTGTTTTTACAGCGCCTGCTAGGCGAAGCGCTGTAATAGGGGCGCTGTAAAAGCCCTTTTCTGGTGTAGTGTTGGAAGGTGGGTCCCGAGGTAATCTAAGCCGTTGGATCACTGGTAACAACAGGAGGAGCAGAAGGATCCATCGGCTCTTAGACCACCGGTACGGACCATGCATGACGTTGTCTGGCTCCAACCCTAATATCCAAACGTGTATATAAGGGAGGCGACACATCCACTCTAAGGTACGTTATTCTTTTCACTTCACCACTCACTTACTCGATTCCCCTACTCACTTTGGCATTGGAGTCTCTTGCAGGAGCCCCTCCCGGGATCACCCAGCTCATCAGCACACCAGCCCTTCTTCCCTCTTGGCTGCCCCAGCACTCCGTGATCACCCCGATCATTTGGCGCCGTCTGTGGGGATTGAGTAAACATTTCCTCCGCCGCGTGCCGTCAGAGACAAGAGCAGCTACGAGACGCAATGGTAGAAACAAGACAGACTTCACGCCGTTTCAACCTAACTCCCGAGGGCCATGTGGAGACACTTGATGAATCCGCGAACCGTCAACACTCCCCCCGACCCCAGAGGACTACCCCTCCAACTCCGCCTCGGGGACGATCCCCGGAGCCAGGGATCCTTACCCCCCCCCCACGCTGCGCATGAAGCCCTATGCAGGCTTGAGGCCCGAGTTAAGGCGATGGAGGAGGAGCATCCTTCGGAGGTAGGGCAAGAACGCAATGTCCATGCCCGCAACACTCGGGACGAAATTCGCGCCCTCCGAGCGCGCCTCCGCCAACTAGAGGAACTGGAAGAACGATCCAGGCTGAATCCGACGTTCTCTCAAGAGGGGGAGACGGGGAGGAGACCACCCCCGCCTTCAAACTACCAAGACGACTATGACCGAGAACAGACTACGGAAAGAGCCGTAAATCAACCCTCCCATCACCGCAGGCACCACTCTCCTCGCAGGATTTACTCCGGCCGAAGGAGCCCCGTTTCCACCAGGGAACCGCTCAGGGACCCGGCCCGCCCACACGACGTCTTGGTTACTCTACCGCAGACGATCAACGGTCCTCTCTCTCCAGACATCATGGCAGCCCCTTTCCCCCCAGGATGGTCAAGACCTAAAATGAAACTCTACGAGGGTGATTTCGACCCAACTGAGCATATCAACTTCTTCGTGGGAGCCATGCAGTATGCCGGAGCTAGCGACCCGATCTACTGCCGCTGTTTTCCGATGAGCTTGGGGAAGGGCCCGATGAACTGGTTCCAGAACCTCCCCAACAACTCCATTCACAACTGGGAAGGGGTCATGTCAAGTTTTCTAGCCCAGTACTCCTCAGTGAGAAACATTCCGAAATCAGAAGAGACCCTAGCCCTGATCAAGCAGGGCGAGAAGGAATCCCTGAAGGCCTTCCTTAACCGCTTCAACAAAGAAGTCGGAGACATTCCGGACCTCCTTCCCCGGGTCCGCCTAATCTTGGTACGGCAAGCGCTCCGGCCAGGTCCTTTCTTGACTTCCCTGGATGGGAAGAAAGCCAGGACACTGGAGGAATTTCAAACCCGATCAAAGAAATACATTAACATGGAGGAAGCGGGGACATTGAGGTCAAACAATCAAAACCCCGTACATAGGCCCTCTGAGAAAGCCCGGGACCCCGGCGAGACTAAGCGTAATCGCGAACCCCGACGGAAGAACCAGGATGACAAAAAGCAAAAACGGAAGAAGTTCGATAGCTACACCCCCCTGAACTCTTCCCTCTCCCGCATCTTGCGGGAGAGAGCCTCCACCGACCTCAGGGACAAGCCCCCCCACTACTCACGCGAGGGGATAAGCTGGATTCAAAAAGGTTCTGCGAATTCCATGACAGCCCCGGCCATAACACGGACGAGTGCCTGAACCTGAAGGACAAAGTAGAAGAACTAGTCAGAATCAGAAGATTGTCAAAATATGTTGCTCTCTCTTCAGGCGACCTACCTCGCCCACGCTCACCACCTCCGAGAAGGTCCCCCACCCCGCCCAGAGCCCGGGCCCGAACTCCGCCCAGGAACCGAGCCCGAACACCCCCTCGAGCGAGGAGCCCTCATCGTCGCAGAAGCCCCGACCGATGCAAGAGCCCCGATCGTTGTAGAAGTCCAGATCGGCGCCGATCTCCAGATCGACGGGACCAAGATGAAGTACGAAGGCGCCACGGAACTAACCTAGTCAGTGTCGGTTCGATTGCGGGAGGATGGGCCGCCGGCGGACCATCAAACAACAGTCGGAAGAGGAGTACTCGAGTCATCATGTCAGCCGTTGGACGACCTCGCCCTAGCTCCTTCCACCCACCGCGGCAGAAGGTCCCCATCACCTTCACGGAAGATGACTACGGCACGGACACCGGCGAGGAGGACGATCTGATTGTCGTGGAAGCCCTCATCGCAAACGGTAAGGTACGACGGGTTCTCATCGACACAGGTAGTTCCACTGACATTATGTTTTATGATGCCTATAAAACCCTAGGCTTATCTGTGAAAGACCTGATCTCCTATGACCACGACTTGATCGGGTTCACTAGGGACAGAGTTCTGCCCTTAGGATATTTTGATACATACCTCTCCCTAGGAGACCATGATGTTTGCAGGACTGTAAAGGCCCGGTTCTTGGTGGTCAAATGCCCAACAACGTACAACGCCATCATCGGTAGACCGAGCCTCAATGTTTACCGGGCCATTGTCTCCACCCACCATCTGATGTTGAAGTACCCGTGGGCCGGAAGGGCAGTTTCCGTACGCGGAAACCTAACCATGGCCAGGGGGTGTTATAATTCCAGCTGCAGGATGGCACGAGAAGACCGCAAAAGGAAGGAGCCCGACCACGGGAAAATAGTCGAAAGCTTCCACCTCCAAGCAGGAGCATGCTTGACTGACATCGACCCGAGAGTGGACCGGTCCAGAGAGGACCAATGCCTTAAGCCTGATGGGGAGGCTCGGTCTGTCCAGATCGGCCAATGCCCCGAGCAAATCACGAAGCTGGCACGAGACCTCCCGCAGGACCTGTCGAACTGACTGGAAGAACTTCTGAAGAGTAACAGGCACTTATTTGCCTGGTCATCCGCGGAAATGCCGGGCATCGACCCAGCGTTCTGCAACCACAAGCTATCAGTAGACCGGAAATTCAAGCCAGTGGCCCAGAAGAAGAGACAGATGAGTGCAGAGAAGCAGGAAGCGATCAAGGAACAGACAACCGAACTTCTACGAGCCGGGATCATTCGCGAAGTCAAGTACACCACTTGGCTGTCGAACGTGGTCCTGGTCAAGAAATCTAATGGGAAGTGGAGGATGTGCGTTGACTACACAGATCTGAACAAGGCCTGCACGAAGGACCCTTTTCCCCTCCCCAGCATCGATGCCCTGGTGGACAACTCCTCGGGGTACGAGTATTTGTCCCTCATGGACGCGTACTCCGGGTACAACCAGATTCCGATGTACAGAGAAGATGAAGAAAAGACTGTTTTCATAGCCGATCGGGGGACATATTGCTACACTATGCTTCCGTTCGGCCTGAAAAATGCAGTGGCCACCTACCAACGGATGATGACCAAGATTTTCGGGGCACTTATAGGGAAGTCAGTCGAAGTCTACATCGATGACATTATCGTAAAAACACCAAGGGGAGGCGACCACGCGGCCGATCTCGCCGTGGTCTTTGAACAGCTGAAGAAGCACAATATGCGCCTCAACCCCGATAAATGTACCTTCGGGGTCAAAAGCGGGAAGTTCCTAGGATATATGCTCACAAGTTGCGGGATTGAACTAAACCCCAAGAAGTGTCAAGCCATCGTAGACATGAAAAGCCCCCGGACGGTCAAAGAAGTCCAGCAACTGGCAGGACAGATGACTGCAATCGGAAGATTTCTCCCCAAGGCCGCCCTACGCGCCCTACCTCTTTACGCCCTACTAAAGAAGGGAGCGAACTTTGCTTGGTCAGAAGTGTAAGACCCGGATAGTTTATGCGATTAATTAACTAGTTATTTATCGGTTTAATAGCGATAAACGCTATTAAGCTTAAGTTGATGTGTTAATTATGCCTTGTGTGTTTATATAAATGAGTGTATTATTAATAATATTATTTTTCTAAACAAATAAATAATAGAAAAGAAAAATTGAAAGTTTAGAAGAAAAGAGAAAAAAAAAAAGAAGAAGAATAAGAGTCACGTAAGTGACTTAAAATAGAAAAAGAAAGAAGAATGCTGCCAGAAAGTTTAATATATATATCTTATATAACTTGTTAACACTTCTACACTTGATCACTTAAACTTGCTCAAAGTGATCATAGATTATATCATAGAATCCCTAATAATTTTCAGGATAATGAATCATCTTCCTAATATTTTTCTGTAGCTCTATGAGTTAAATCCTACACTATCCAGTTAACCCTAACACTTTACTTTATCCTATAAGTCTAACCATTCTGATTCAAACTTTGTTTTAGTATTCATTTACCATTCTTTTGTCAGAATTCTCGTGGCCTTTGGGGGAGTACCAAGTGCCCAACTCCCCACTCAAATCTTGACACAACACACACTACAACCCATGACTACTCGACACCTAGACCAAGGACAACCGTTCACCCTCTCATAAACCTCTAATTAAGAAAAAGAAACTGGACAGATCCTGCTTATTTGCATGTTTCTAACATGGCACCTCATGCTTGTTTGCATGGTGGATTTCTTCCAAACACACCACCTCCTCCTTGCTTCATGAGTCATCACCACCTAAAAAGCTTGCTTTCCTCTAAGCATTCCACCTCCTCCTTTTCCTCAAGCTGGACGTGCCAATTGCTGGGTGATTTCTTCACTCCGAAGCATTGAGACTTCATGCTATTTAAGGAGCAACGTGAAGGCTTCCAAAAAAAAAGAAGAATAAGAAAACACACACAGAGCTTTGTTCTCATATATTACTCCTAATAATACTAGTTGTGTCATTAGTTGTTGGTGTAAATTCTTGAGTTTTTATCTTGAGTTTGAGAAGATTCTTGATTTTTGGAGCGGAAGCTAGGATCTTGAAGCTTAGTATTTTCTACAACGATTAATTTATGAGATCTGAAAGATCACGAGGTTCGCAATTTCCATGCACAACTTCTACTCACGAAGGTAAGTGTAACTCAGTTTTAGCGCATCTTTGAGTCTTGCATGTTTTATCGCACTGCCTGCGTTTGAGATGAAGGTGTTTATATTGATTGACTTTGGATTATGATTATTATGCTGAACTGGGAAAATGTTTTTTGGAGGCTTCGGCCGAGTGAACTTATTGAGACGTGTGTCTACGTTTTCTGAGAGGCTTCGGCCGTTTACTGGTTTCTGTCATTGAACTGAGTTGGTATGCAATTGAATTAATTTATGTTCGTTGATAATAGGAATAACATGTGGTTACTCCGAATTAATAATTGGTTTGAGCATTGTTGTTGACAGACTTGGCATATAGGGCCTAAGCCTGAGAGGCGATCAGGTGATTGTGTTCACCTGGTTGTTCCGCCTTGTGTGGCGATAAGCGGCAATGAGGTGGTTGTGTCCACCCGAATGTCCCGCCTTGTGTGGCGCAATAAGTGGCGGTCAGGTGATTGTGTTCATCTGGTTGTCCCATCTTGTGTGACGTATAAGCGGCGGTCAGGTGATTGTGTTCACCCGGTTGTCCTGCCTTGTGTGGCGCAATAAGTGGCGATGAGGAGGTGTGGTCCTATCATTGTCCCGTCTTACGAGACGTCATTGATTTACCCATATTGTTGGTTTTACTGATATCTGATTAGATGTTATAGTTTGAGGTTGTTGATATATGATTTGATGGTATATTATCAAGGTTGTAGATATCTGATTTGATGTTATATATTGAGGTTGTTGTTATTTGATTTGATGTTATATTGTTGAGATTATTGTCGTATGATTTGATTCTATATTGCTGAATATATGTCATCATCTATCTTGAATTAAGTTGCTAGTTTATGTGCCATGATATGCACTTAAATTTGAATAGCATGCTTTTCCCTTTTATACGTGGTAATGGCATGGAGTTAACCCTTTCTATTTGCTACTTGTTGTTTGGGCGCTTAACGCTATTAGGCGATGGAGATCCTTCCACCGAAGCTTAGCTGCTCGAGTTAGAGATCGGGTCATAGGCGGTGGAGTAGAGGTGTAAGAAGCAGCTTTGCTTCTCCTTTGTGGATTATGTTTGAGTCTCCTTTTCTATATGAGAACTCTGTTATTAAAACCTTGATTCCGCCACTATTAAAGTGCGCATCTTATTTTGAACCTTACTTATGGTGTTGTAAACTATTATTAGAGTATATCGGGAAACAGGTTATTTAAATAAAGTTATGATATGTTTCCAACCTTTGAGCTGAAGAGTTTAGTTGTTTTTCAGAAAAAAAATTCCCTTGGATTTTAGGGATTGCAGAATAGTCCTTAGACTTTGTTAGGTTACTAATGTGATTCCTCAATTGAGAAATTGGGGCGTTACAGGAAGAGGCTGAACAAGCCTTCTCTCGGCTGAAAGAGATTCTCACCTCCCCACCGATCCTATCAAGTCCAAAACCGGGGGAGCCCCTGTACTTATATTTAGCCGTTCGGGACAAGGCTGTGAGCTCCGTACTGGTGAGAGAGGAGGCGGGAATCCAGCTACCCGTGTACTTCGTCAGTCGTTCGCTTAAGGGTGCAGAACTCCGATATCAAATGCTCGAGAAGGTGGCACTCGCCCTCCTAACCACTGCCAGGCGACTCAGAAGATACTTCCAATCCCATAGCATCATAGTTCGCACAGACCAACCAATTAAGCAAGTCCTACATAAGCCATATTTAGCCGGACGAATGGTGAATTGGTCGATCGAGTTGTCCGAGCATGACATCCAGTACGAACCCAGACGCGCGATCAGGGCGCAGGTCCTAGTAGATTTCCTGGTGGAACTCATGGGCGATGAAGACCCCCCCCCAGCGGAAATCTCCTGGGTCATCCATGTTGACGGCTCGAGCAACAAAGAAGGGGGGGCGCTGGGATCGTCCTCCAAAGCAATACAAGGATGGTCACTGCATTTTAATTTCCCAACCACTAACAACCAAGCTGAATATGAAGCTTGCATAGCAGGTCTGGTAACAGCGCGAGACCTGGGGGCGCAGGACACACTCGTCTGCTGCGACTCCCTCCTGGTAGTCTCCCAGGCTAACGGCGAAGCACAAGCCAAAGACCCAATTCTGGAGCAATACCTCTCCCACCTGAAACGGCTGGCCACAACTTTCCGTAAGGTAGAATTCCGCTACGTCCCAAGGGCCCAAAACGACCGCGCGGATACCTTAGCAAAGCTGGCAAGCACCGGGAAGCCCGGTCTGAACAGGACAGTCATTCAAGGCACCCTGGCCCTGCCTTATGTCGCGGACCCCAACCGTCCTGCTGGAGTCAACACCATGAGCATTGGCACGAACGAGGATTAGAGGACCCCTATTGTCAAGCACCTCACAACGGACTGGCTGCCGCCCGATAAGACGGAAGCAAAGAAACTGACTAGGAACGCCTCCTGGTACACCATCATAAACGATGACCTCTTTAAGAGAGGATTCTCCACCCCACTTCTCAAGTGCTTATCAAAGGAACGAGCAGACTATGTCCTAGCAGAGATCCATGAGGGCAGTTGTGGCCACCACCCCGGCGGGCGTTCTCTAGCAAGAAAGGTCCTCCGGGCCGGCTATTACTGGCCCACCCTGGAGAAAGACGCTGCCGATCACGTCAAACAATGTGACCCGTGCCAGAAGCATGCTGACCACCGCTTAGCCCCACCCGAGCAACTCTCGACTCTGGTCTCCCCTTGGCCTTTCCACCAATGGGGAATGGACCTCTTGGGACCCTTTGAGACAGCCCCAGGACAGCTGAAACACCTGGTGGTCGCGGTGGATTACTTCACCAAATGGATTGAGGCAGAGCCCCTCGCCACGATCACTTCAGCTCGCATACAACGTTTCTTTTACAAGAACGTCATCAGCAGGTTCGGGGTACCTGGAGTCCTGATTACCGACAATGGTACACAATTTACCTCAAAAGGGTTCAGGGAGCTGGTAGACGGACGGCATATGAGGCACCACTTCACCTCAGTGGAACACGCCCAGACGAACGGGCAAGCGGAAGCTGCGAACCGAGTCATCCTCAAAGGACTCAGGTAAAGGCTGGACGGCGCTAGGGCAATTGGGCGGAGCAGCTCGATCATGTCCTATGGGCATACCGCACTACCCCGCACTCGACGACTAGGGAAAGCCCGTTTCGTCTAACTTTCGGAACCGAGGCAGTCATCACAACGGAGATTGGAGAGCCAAGCGCTCGCACCCTGGGCCACGACCCGGGGGAGAACGATCAGCTCATTCACGAAGACCTGGACCTGCTCGCTGAAAGGAGAGCAATCGCTAACTGCAGGGAATTAATCGCGAAGCAGCACGCAGCCATCCGATACAACAGGAAGGTCGTGCACCGCGCGTTCCTGGCTGGGGACTTAGTCCTCCGCAACGCCAGCATCGGAGCTCGCGGGACCGAAAGAGGCACGTTGGCCGCCAACTGGGAAGACCCCATACAGAGTAACTGAAGCCACCGGCACCGGCGCCTACAAGTTGGAAAAACTCTCTAGGGAAGAGATCCCCCGCACTTGGAACGCCGCCAACTTGAACCGCTACTACAGTTAGCTCTGCCCGACCAAGCACCCCAAGCCCAGTTTTTCTTTTTTAATGTCCTTAAGTCAAGCTTCATTTTAAATTAGAATCAAGGAACTGTTTCCAGTCCTCCTCTTGTAGCCGGAAGAAACACTTGAATTTTTTTTTTAAAGAAACAAGTAGGAGTGTTTTGTTTAAGCAATTTTCGCATGGACGCCGACCTACGAACATTAAAAGACCCACCGGGCACGAGATTTTAAAGACCCTCGGGGCACGTATAGACCCACCGGGCACGAAATTTAAAAGACCCACCGGGCATGAGATTTTAAAGACCCTCGGGGCACGTAAAGACCCACCGGGCACGAAATTTAAAAGACCCACCGGGCACGAGATTTTAAAGACCCTCTGGGCACATAAAAATCCACCGGGCACTAAATTTACAAGACCCATCGGGCATGGAATTTAAAAGCCCTCGGGGCACGATAACTAGAAGACCCCCCGGGCACGAAAAATTAAAAGTCCCACCGGACACAATAATTGCAAGACCCAACCGGGCAAATTGAATAACGTAAGTCGAAAATTAAACAAACCGAACAAGCTAAGCACTACTATTACCACCAAAAGTTGTCATTACAAATAGTCAACTATTACAATCGTCCAGAAGGACTCAAAACACTTAAGCAAAAAATAAAATGACAAAACAATCCTCTCAAGGAGCCTTCTCCGCCGGGAAGGTCGGGATGAAGTTCCCCTTGGAATCCACAGTCCCGATCTGCCCCCCGGAGACCACCTTGCGATATCCAATCGGCCTAGTTTCCAAACCCGGGTTGACAACCGAAAGCTGGCTCACCGCGTTGTTGAAGGAAGCCTTGTTAATCTTCGACACGGTGGCCGCCAGCTTCTTCTTAACAGCCTCCAGAGAAGCGACCCTGGCCTCGAGCTCTTTTTTCTCTTTCTTCAGAGCAGTACTCTGATCAAGCTCCAAAAGTCGAGCGGCCTTCTCCCCCACCAACTCCTTCTCTACCTCCTTCAATCGAGCCGCACCGGTCTCAGCGCTCTCCTCAGCAAGCTTCTGCAGTTCCCCCAAGTCTCGATGAGCCGCATCGCCATCCAAAACCTTCTTCTTCAGCTGCTCATTCTCGGACTTCGCGTTGTCCATCACCTTGCTCAATTCCCCGATCGTAGAGCACCCCGCTTCCAGCTCCTCACTCATGGAGGATATCAACTGCCCATCCTTCTCGGCCTTCTGCCTGAGCTCCTCCAATTCCGGCAAGGTCGACAACTGCAGATACCGAACAGCAGAGGCAGTCTTGAGCGAGGCCCGGAGAGCATAATTGAGGAGTCCGTAGGGCTCATGATCACCCAGGTACTTCTGGTCACTCTCCGTCAGCAAGAGGTCGTCAATCTGATCTAAGTGTTCCCGGCAGTTGGCGGCCCTAGGACCCCACATCGAAATCCCCGTGGGGGCTACCACGGTAGCGGGCTCCACCCGCTCCACCTTGGAGCTCTGCCCCTCGCCTTCAAGGTGGTCTTGATTGCTCTCCACCCTTCGCTTCTTTGAGGCCGGGCTCCGAGCACCCTCCTCCCCACCGGACGACCGCTCCTTCCCTTGAACGGGAACAAAACCCCGACCCCTTGGGGATACACCCTTCGGAGGAGAACCAGCTTCCCTGGCCACCCTCCGCCAAAACCTTCTCCGCGGACCCAGAGGTTCCTCATACCTCAACCTCTTCCACACTCTTGGGATCGGGGACGGGCTGATTTTCAGCATTTTCCTTCCCCCCCCCTCGGGAACCTCAGTCTCTTGATCTGCCTCCTCATCCGTGGTCTGACCGTCTTCCACCTGCAACGCCTCCAACAGGGTTCGGTCAATGTTGGCCATAGCACCTGCCCAAAGAAGAACGACATTAGCAAACAAAAGGAAGAAAGAAACGACGGAGGGTATAATATATAGATAACTTACGCAATAATTTAGCATTCTTCCGAACGCTGAAGGAACACAAGTCATAACAACGAAGGGGACGAACCGGGACTTTCTTGTCCCCCTCCATGACGTAACGGACGGCACCCATCAACAACCGCTTGAATTCCAGATCGGTCTCCGATAGGGCGCCCTCGTCCGAGAAGCTGAACGACGTCACCTTCTCTCTATAATGAGCCGCATTCTAGGCCAACGGGAAGCGCGGTCGCAATCCGCCGCTCGGACCCCGCTCAAACCACCAGTAGGGAGGAGGCGAGGTTGGCACCACCCGGTAGAACTGGTCCTTGAAATCCTTATACGAATCGACAAAGGCCTTAAATATCGGGAAGACCGTTCTCAGGATCACCAGGTCGTGACCACTATGGCCTTGGGTATGGGCGACCGCGAACAGATGGAAGAATAAAGGCAGGGAGGGCACCTGCCCAAAGAGAGCGCAGGTAGTCTCATAGCCCCGCACGAAACCCCAACCCCCTGGGTGAAGTTGGGAGGGGGCCACCATCATGTGCCTGAGCACAGCGACCTGAAAGTTGGTAAGCGGCATCCGCACCTTCACCTTCTTCATCGTGTAAATATGCATATAGATGCAGAATGGGGGGGTCTGCGGGAGCCGCTCCGTCTTTCCAGAAGCAAGAACGTCATGCTCAGGACCGATCTGCTTCTGGGACAGATAATACTGCTTCCGGAAGTGTCCCTCGTCCTCGTTAGCGTAGCAGGACTCGATCTTTAATATCTCCCTGCACCAGTCGTCCAAGGGCGCCAAGTCGCCCTCCAGATGGGGAAACTTCTTCCGATCGATTTTCTTCCGTTTCGGAGCGTCCTTACTCAGTTTCGGCTTGGAACTCTCCCCGAGCGCTTTACCTTTTCTCTTTTGGACACCAGCCATATCGAAACTTGCGCAAGGGAAAACGTCGTCTCAATATTACAATTCATTGATCACGACTCAAAGGGGAAACCCGCCAGGATCCGCCTTTGTCCCCGGCAGGGAGAACAAACCCTGCGCCGAGGGGACGGTCCATGGACCGCCCCTCCGTCGCGCAGGGGGAGGGGACCGCTCCCACCCGAAAGACGCACCCTAGGAACCCCTAGAGAACGGAACTAGGAAGAAGGAGAAGAAAACTAAAATAAAAGGCAGAAGAAGTTGAGAAGAACTTACAAAGTAACTGACGGGGACGACCACCTGGGAATCAGGAACGACCACCTCGAAAACAGCGTCTAACGGCGCAGAAATTCAGAACTTTAAAGGAAGAAAAGAGGAGAGCTTGAGGTGCAAAAAAACGCAAATGAAGCCCCTCCCACCCTTTTATAAGGGAACTCAGGAATGGGAAGCGACGCTTCACCAAACCCTACGATTGTAATGATGACGCTAGGGGAGGTGGGAAAAATCTCGGCCAATCCGCTTCCGCCACGTCAGCAAGGAGAACGAAACGACGTAACGTGTGCCACACCTTGTCAGACGCATTAATTGCGTCGCCGAAACGTCGCTTCACGTTACTGTTGCATAACGTTTGGAATTCGGGACCGCCCCGTCGTCCCAGGACCACGAAGGGTGCCGACCGGTTACCACCCTCTCTCGCCACCGTGTGCCGGGTCGTCCGGAACACCGACCTTTCCTCCTCCACCCGTCCGGACACAACTCTAAAGCTCATGCCTCACTCATACAGTGGGGCAGAGCTGGGGGACTACTGTTCTTGTAGGGGCTGGCAGGAACCGACCAAAACGACGGGAGGACGCTCAAGTGGGCCTCACCCATGAGGGCCTCACCTAAAGCTCCAAGTCCACTACTTTAGTGGACTAGAGCTGGGGGACTGCTGTTCTGGGACGGACGGAGAAGGCCCCAAGGGGACGACCGGTACCCCCCAGTATGGTCAGTACCCGATCAGGGTTACCCGGGGAAGGCCCCCAAGGGGACGATCGGAGTGGGATGTCCGGGCCCTGTACCACAAGTAGGGCGACATCCTCCCCTGACCTAAGAACCTAGACCCCACCACCTAGGGGTTGACCTAGGCCCACCACCCTACAGAACTAGGGTGGTTGGAAGGTGGGTCCCGAGGTAATCTAAGCCGTTGGATCACTGGTAACAACAGGAGGAGCAGAAGGATCCAACGGCTCTTAGTCCACCGGTACGGACCATGCATGACGTTGTATGGCTCCAACCCTAATATCCCAACGTGTATATAAGGGAGGCGACACATCCACTCTAAGGTATGTTATTCTCTTCACTTCACCACTCACTTACTCGATTCCCCTACTCACTTTGGCATTGGAGTCCCTTGCAGGAGCCCCTCCCGGGATCACCCAGCTCATCAGCACAGCAACCCTTCTTCCCTCTTGGCTGCCCCAGCACTCCGTGATCACCCCGATCAACTGACAACGTGCTCCAAAAGGACGCATTGCTTGTTCATAGACACTCAAGTTGATTTCGCGAACAGATTCGAAACAACACAAGAATTAAAGCACATTCTGTTCCATTGGTTTATCCTAAATTAACCAGAGAAAGTATATTTTCATGGTCAAGTTTGACTTCATTAAACCAAGAAATAACTAAAATTCAAAGTTGAAGCATGTTGGCAGATATCCCTCCCAACCAAGGTGGTCAACAATGGTGGCCAAATCCATGAAGCATTCACACAAGAATGGTCAAGAAGGATGCCACCGTCCATGCCACCAAAGTCAAGAATTCAGCACCACTTAAGGAGAACCAGCCTTTGAGTCAAGGCAGATCAGCTACCCAACTGTCCCATTAATCTTGTCCCCTCTTTGAAGCCTATAAATGAAGGTCTAAGAGGAAGAAGGGATGTGTGCAAGTGTAGTGCACCAAAGTGTGCCAGTTCCAGGAGGGAGCTGAGCTCAGGGTACCAGCGAGAGAGCACCAGAGAGTGCCTCTGGGTACTAGAGTGTGGTGAGGTTGTGAGAGCAATTGTATGAGAGCTCTGAGTGTGTGTGAGGCCAGAAATAGAGAGTTGAGTGATTGTAATCTTTGTATTAATGAGAATATAGTGTTCCTCCTCCATGGACGTAGGCATTCAGGCCGAACCACGTTAAATCTTTGCCTCTTTTATGTTCCTCGTCTCGCACCGGTCCCAACAAAGCAGTGACCACAATCAACCACAGAAACACAATTAAAAAGGAAAAGGACATAAAATCTAAAATCCCATAACTAAATCCATCCATCCTACCAACAAACCCAGATCCCACCGGCCACCATCAGAAAATATATTTAGATAGTGAGTTAATGAAAACTATATAATGGAAGGGAAAACAGAGTAAAAGAAAAACTTGAGCTGCAAAGAAAAACTTCAATTATAAAAACCGAAAACACAATAATCTAACTTAGGACTCTGCATCCAAACAATTTCTCCGATACTGGTAATAAATTGAAGAACAAAGTCAAACCAACTTTCATTGTACCTTCCTTTGACAAACAAAGTCACTAAGAATGAAACCATATGCATAGACAAACAAAGGCTTACACATATTTAATGAAGAGTAGGGTTGTAACCTTTCTCATAAGATTGTAAATTGTAATTGTGTAAAACTAGCACTTTAGCAGTTGATTCCACATAGCATATGGTATCTTGAAGAGAAAAGAGCAAGCATAAGTGCTTATCTGGATCATCAGCAAGAAAAGAAATAGCATTATGAGCAAAGAGGCTTGGTATGCGTTCTATAAGCACCTTGAATTAGTATGGAAGGGCCTAGCTCTTTTAGCTATAATTGATAATGAATTATTGAATTATAAGATTAAGCCCTACTACACAATAAAGAATATTAGCATTCACATCATGTCTTGTAGTATTTGAAGGTTGTGATGGAAAATGGCAGTTATAATTTCATAAGCATATCATATCATGTACAATAGCATGTTTGGGTAAGCTTTTCTTTCTTTATAGTCAATTCTGCACCCAGAAGCTTCTCCCCAAAATTGACTGTCAATTCCAAACATGAACTAGTATAAAGTGAAAGAAGAAAATTGCTCCTGGGGCCTGGTGGCGTGATGAATTTGTTAGTGAGTAAGCAAACTGGAGGAAGAACACAGTAAGCAACTAGAGGGATGAAGGTGAAGGGGAACATAGCGGTGTTTAGAATAGGCAAATCTCTCAAAAATATATGATAGATCCAACCAACCTGCACATTTGAAACGCAAAAGCATGGATGAGCTAAGCTTGTGTTGGAATATCGGATGAGTGCAATGCGAAAAGACTTTCATTCCAATTCTTAAAAAAAGTTTAGTTCGCTTTTTACTTTGAAGTGAGCGCTAATATCTAGTTGCACCGGTGTCAATAGATATCTAAACACAGCCAAGATTTGAAGAAATCATAAGTCATGTGTTGTTGTTAATTGTTATACAAACATTTTCAGTACACTTAATGCAGACCTTCATAAAACATTAGGATCTCACAGTTATCACCAAAATGACTTTATTTAAGGTTCCTAATGAGCTTATTTGAATTTATTTTATAGCATAAACCCTTATATATGAAAATAGGTTATGGTCATCATATGAGTTGTTTAGAGTTTAAATAAGTGATTATACTATAAATAAGTGATTATCACCAAAGTGACTTTATTTAAGGTTCCTAAGGTGCTTCAGCTGTACAAATACCATGTCTAGTTGTTGCTTATACTATCATATTTAGTTTCGTGGTTACATGTTCTAGAATTACTTCTGATTAACGTGTCTTAAAGTGCAAATGACCAAACATCCACTTAATCCATTATGTGACTCTGACCAACATTCCAGCAACCACCCCCATTAGATTGCCCTCAGCATCTTAATTTTCCTTCTTGAGAGTAAAATTGATTCTTCTGCAAAGATGCAGAACCATAGTTTACTTTCTAGTTCGCCGGTCTATTCTTTTATTCAAAGCTAGTGACAAACTTGGATGTGCAAGTGCAACAGTAAGCTGAATGTGATCTCAGTAAAAATGTATGATAGATTTTGTCCTTAAAATCTGGTTTTCGTAGAAATGATAAAATGAAATTTCTCAAATGCTATAGGGAAAGAAATGCAACTCCACCAAATTGAAAGTGACTATGCAGTCAGTTAATATAATGCTTTGGTTAAGTGGAGTTGTCTAAATGACGCATGAGAAGGTTTGAGTTAAATAACTCATCATTCAATCATACATGGTTCATTTAGACAACCTCTAAATATATACAGGACCCAACATGTTATGACGTGCTCTATTGCTTATCTATATGATTATCATTTCTGGCCTAACTTATATTTTTGAACTTCTCCCTTAAATATCAGTAATTTCTAGAGGAATTAAGTGTGTATCTATACGAGGTAAACAATCAATACCCTGTGTTTGGGAATCCAAATTTTTGGTGGACACTCAACACCCAAAGGAAAAAAAGAGGAAGAGAAGAGAGGAAAATTATAGATGTACATGTGATCTAATTGGAACAGAGAGACTGAGAGAACAATTAACTGAATATGGAGTATTGTTATTGTTGAGTGTTTAAAATTCTGAGATTTTTTTGGATGACTGTACTATATTCCAACCATCTCAAGGTATGGATTGATGAAAATGAAATACCTCAGTGTTTCCTGTCACATGCTTGCCAATAAAATTTAGGCTCATGCATAGATTCAAATCCATAGTTTAATTTCTAGTTTGCTGGCGCGTTCTATTCAAATTAGTGAGTTTGCATATTAGCTGAGTATAACGTTAATTGACTTTCATCTCAATTCATGATAATGTTTTGGTTAAGTATATATATATATACAGGACCCAACATGTTATGATGTGCTCTGTTGCTTATCTATATGATTATCATTTTCTAACTTATATTTTTTTAACTTCTCACTCAAATATCACCAACTTATATAGTGTGTAATACTGAGCTGTGCATAAACTCTAAACGATCTTATTTATGATACTCAAAGTGTTTTCATTCTAAGGCATTTGATTACGGACAATGCTCTGGTGGTTTTTGAATGCTTTCAATACATGAAGAAGAGGATTATTGGCCAAAATGATATGATGGTATTAAAATTGGATATGTCAAAAGCATATGATTGGGAGTGAGCCAGCGACATAATGGAGTGCATAGAGTAAAAAAAATGAAACAAAACAAAACATGATCTTCCCTCATATGGTCACTACTTAGTCTAATCTATGTGACCTGCTTAAGGAAGCTTAATCAATGTTTTAGTTTTCTTGTTCATACTTTTAGTATTTTCTTCCTTATACTATTTTTATGTATGCTTTTGAAAAAAAAAAATTATAGGCAAATGTTAGTTGTTAGTACTGTTAGTAAATTAGCCATCCTCAGGGTTTTGACCCTGGACCCTTCACCCTTCATCCCATCCCACCCCACTGTTATGTCCCTAACTCTTATCACTTGAGTAAGAGTCTGTTAAAGAGGTCGTAGGCATACTAATCTTAAAATAATGAATAGATCACACCATAATTTTGACGCACTTCAAAGATTACAACCCTGATGCTCCTGTCATTTTACATTTTCTTTTTGCAGACGACAATATTCTCTTTGGTGTTTGCGGTCGTTGTTTGCGGTCATCTGACTGACAGAATAGAATGGCCAAATCCACAGTGGAAGACTTGATTGCATTCCTTATTTGTGGTCGTTCTGTTTGCAGTCAGTGTTTACGGTCGTTGTTTGTAGTCATTGTTTACGGTCGTTGTTTACGGTCATTGTTTGCGTCGTTGTAATTATTCCATTGTCGACAGGATTTGTATCTCGACTCTATATTCAATAAAAAATTTGCTTTTAGAAAAAAAAAACCATCACTTCAACTTTTAAGGGCTAATTTATATTAATATTGAATATTATGTAATTACTTATTCTATAAATCAAAACTATAGTGTTCTATTCAAATTAGTGAGTTTGCATAGTAGGTGAGTACAACGTCAATTGACTTTCGTCTCAATTCATAATAAAGATACATGGGCTGGAATAGTTACCTCATGATTTTGGGATTCATGTACTTTTTGTCCTTCTCCAGGTTTTCCCAAAGGAGTTTTTCCTATTAAGGTTTTAATGAGACATGATTCTCTTAATATGTCTCTTTGGAGGTGACGGGTGGTAGGCTTTTACTAGTAGGAGGGTCTTTGTTGCTTCACTACCAGAAAAACGTTGTTTAGCGACAGATTTAGCGACCGAACTATTTCAGTCACAAATAGCGACCGCGTTTGCGACGGATTCCATGATATTTTGGTCGCACTTCAAGGTTGACATATTAGCGACAGATTTAGCGACGGAAAATATAGCGACCGACATTTCTGTCGCTAAATTTGTAGAATAAAAATAATAAAGCGATATAGCGACTGAACTAGCGACAAATTGTGTTAGCGACCGAACAATCCGTCGCTATTAGCGACCGAGTTAGCGACGTTATATTAGCGACCGACACTACCGTCGCTAAAAAGTATAGCAAAAATAATAAACAAGGTAGCGACGGTATTAGTAACTGACTACTTAGCGACTGATATATCCGTCGCTATTAGCGACTGATTTAGCGACGGCTAAATTAGCGACCGGCGTTTCCGTCGCTAAAAAGTATAATAAATATAATACACAAAGTATCATTTGAAAAAATGTAATGCCTTGGATTCGAACCCAAGATCCACAGCTACAGCTATAATAGCCAAGATTTGCCAGTTGAGCTATTTAGCTTCCTTAGATGTGTTAGCGTTTATTATGTATATGTATTAGTAAAACGTAACCCTAATTTTATCAAAACTCAGTGTCAATGTACCAAATCAGACCCTGTGTTGTGCTTCTCAACTCTCTTTCGCTCACTCTCTTCTCTACACCGCGCGAACCTCCATCATTAGGGCTCCTCTTCATCTTGGTATGAGTTTACTTTTTGGCTCTCTTTACTCTCGCATCCTGCCTCTCGCTCACTCTCTTCTCTTACAAGTCACGAATAGAAAGAGGAAAAGGTCGAGGAGGATGAGGATGAGGGATTCGATGATGTAAGTAAATCCTATTTCTTACAAATCCACTCTTGTGCTTGGAAACTCTGTGACTTGAAGTGTTGATCTGTAACTTGAACTGATACATAATTCTTGCTATTTTTCTATTTCTGTGACTGGGGTCTTCTTGTTATAACTTGCATGGTGAACTGAACTTAGCCACTGTAAAAAGCAACAATTTATGTTTGAAAGAAAGCTTGCCTTTCTTTTTAACCAGTAAATTTTCCCTTTTTTAATTGAAAAGTCTTAACTTTGTGCCAATAATCATCATCAAAACGTAAGGTTCTGTTGGGAATTGGTTTCTTAAATGCAGCAAGAAATTATGGGTGCTTGCTGAAGTTTCATGGTCATGGGGCTTTTTTTATTTGGCATAGCAAACAAGAAAGATATCAGTTCTCAACACCTCTCTTTTTTCTATAGTTTTCAGTAAAAAGCATGCCAACTTTAAGATTAGTTATAAAAACCAAAACAAATTTATCATGTTTTCACTGAGGTAGAGTGTTATTCTGCAAAAACACACTTTGCAATTTGATGATTAAGACTTTTGCCCATAATTCAACCTAGTGCTAGTGGGAGGGGTTGTTCTTGTTTCTTTTAACAAATTAACAAATAGTTGTTTCTGTCAGATTTTGTCACTAAATCAAGGAACTAAGAACCGTGTGTGTGTGTGTGAGTATTAGTATTAAATGAATAGAGGGGTTTATGTTCAAGGTTCAAACTTCAAACATGCTTTCTTCAGCAATTTCAAAAGCAAACAAAAGAGTTGTGTTATCTATCATCATAGTGATGAACAAACCAAAGGACTAAGTCAAATATAATGAGTTTTCATGCAATTAAACTCTGGAAAATCATAGGACTACTCAAGTCACATGTATGTACATACATGTACAATGCCAAGGAAGTTTTGGATCAGAGTGGGTAGGAGAAGATATGGAAAATCATAGGACTACTCAAGTCACATGTATGTACATACATGTACATGTACATGCTTTCTTTTGTTTTTTGCTGCACTAGTTCCTCTGTCTGTACAACTTGGTCTGTTTTTTCTCCCTTTTGTATTTGGGATTGAAGTACCCTTGTACTTCCTTTCAATGAATTTGTTCTTTCGCTGATAAAAATAAAAGTAAATCCTATTTCTCCATGTTCGAATGGCAAGTAACTCCTATTTATTGCCTTGATTGTTTGTAACAGGCTTGTGTGGAATGTGGAGTTGTTATAGCATCTTGGTTGCTGGTTTTTTTGCTGCAAGAAGGTACAACATAATTCACTAATTTCAGTAAGAGAACATTGTACTAATAATTTATTTTTCCCCTCTTAAAGATAACCCCTGAATATGTATCAAGTGGTAAAGTGACTGCAGTAAAATTTCACTAATCTGGTTTGTGGGGCTTATAAAAAAAACTAATATGCTTGTGTTTACAGGTTTTTGGTGGTCACTTGTTGATGCTCTTAAGTCAAATACTTTGATCTTTTGCCTAAGGTATGTTATTTAATTTCTTAACATTGGATGTTTAATGCTAGTTTGTTTGTGTTGTCATGGATTGAATGTTGTATGAACTAATGTCATCAATGGTTGTTAGTTGGAGTGTAAATATGTTGTATATAATATTCAATGCTTGATTATATGACAGAATATGGACATCCGTCAAATTTGCGGTTGGATGTATAATAGAACCATACCTAGCCAAAGGGAGCATACAAGTGCATTTTTTAATGGACTAAATGAATTTTAGTTTTCATTTCTCCTTTTTTCTTTCTTGTATTGGGTTGAAGTACCCCTTGTATTTTTCTTCAATACAGTTCATTTGGCTTATAAAAAAAAAACATGGGCTAGAATAGTGTGTTGTTTTCTTTAAAAAAATGGCCCCTTGACCCGCGGACCTGCTCCGGCTGCACGTTTAAACTGCGGGTTAAACAAGTTGGGTTGCATTAATCCAGATTCTCTCCAAACTAATATATAACTGATCTAAACCAGCTACGAGCCAAGTTGGGCCCAACTACCGGGTTCTAACCCAAATTAAGAACTCTATTAAAAGGAATGATATGGGGTATATTAATTGACACGGTTTTACGGGTCCGTTTAACGTACTCCACCCAATTAGGTGGTGTACGTGTCCTCCACCAAAAAACGTCGTTGGATTTAATTCAAAAAACTCGACGATCGAGATGTAGATTGTCACTGTATAAATACAACCGTTTGGTAAAGGTTTACTAAAAACTGAAAATAGGTTCGTATTAATTACTATATTGCATTTATTGCCATTAACGTCCTGGCATGCGAAAACGGGTGACCAGATGAAACCCTTGTTTTGTCAGTTTACGGAAGGTCTTAAATTGGCAAGATTAGAATGAAGCATAACATTTGAAATCCTGCATCTTAACAATTATATGAATGACTTCCTGAGCACCTATTGATAACGTCGCGTATTTGTACCAACAGAAATGAACACGAAATGGGAAAAGAAGTAATTATTTGTTATTAAAAACCAGTTATTACCCTCAAATCCCACATCATACATGTACCCATTATCGCAGATCATACATCGCCCAAAAAACCCCTAATTAATCAGTTACCCAAGAAAGAACCCCATAAAATTAGCATAAGACCCAGAAGGTTTTCTCAACCCTATAAAATTAAGGGCTGAACATTACAACGAAACCACGACGATTAACTATTTTTCAGTCTACAGAACCTGTAAGACGAAATCGTGTCTTTCTAAATGCGTGCGTTAACCTGTGCTTCACTACCCTGAAATCAGATGCCATAGATTGGATCTTCTAAACTGGATGGAGCAACGTACCAACACAAACAATCTAATCTAGATCCACCTCACAAGCATAGCCCACGACCATGGCCAACAATTATTGCATCCTGCATCACCACTCTTTCTCAATCTTCGCTATAATGTGTTCTAGAAAATGACCCAAATGCCAAAGCCCCTTTTCAACCCACTTCACTATGGACTACCATTTTACAATTATTAATATCTACTTACCCTCTGATAAAATACCCACGAGCCCTCCCGTTGCAAATATGAAAAACCACAACAAAACCGGGAAAACCCGCTGCACCAGGTATTTTGGTGGAGGACGTGTACACCACCTAATTGAGTGGAGTACGTTAAACGGACCCCGATTTTACCACAACAATCTTCTGGAGTTTTTTGACGGTAACAAAACAAAAATCTTCTATAGTTGAAGCTATTGCCAGTCTTATTTAAAATATGAGTTACAATAATGTTATTACTTATTAGTGTTGTCTATACATTTTTTATAGGTAAAAAATGAATTATAAAATAAAAGAACACTTAAAATCTTTTGCGTGGAAATAGTCCCTCGGATACAGGAGGAAACAACAAATTGAAAGGTTCTTTTTTTTGATACATCGGAAAATACAAATTAAAAAAAAAATATTCTCACATGTGTGACAGTTAATGTTTATTAATGTTGGTAGACTTGAAGTCGGAGTCCCTTAGAGCATCTCTAATGGAGTCCTTATTTTGGGACCTTAAAATAAGATTCGGATCTTATTAGATCTCACCATTGAAGCTATATATCCTACATTGCATGAGATATTAGCAAAAGCTAAGATCTGTGCCTTAGCTCAGGTACTCTCAAATGTGAGATCTTAAATAAAATAATATTTTTTCTCTCTCCTTTAATACCATAACCAAAGTGAAAATTAGGGAGAGAAATAAATAATATAAATATATTGAGTATTGTGGGTCCAGACAAAAGTAAAATAAGATCTCAACCACTAGAGTAAAATGTGCATGAAGACCTTATGAGTGTCTTAAATCCTATGTGGCAATTTGGGCCCACAAAAATTGAGTTAAGTCCCAAAATAAGTTCCTACCATTGGAGATGCTCTTACATCATTAACGTGCAAGTGTTTCCTATACCAGACAACTAGAAATAATACCCGTGCGTTGCACGGGTTTATTTACACTATTTTTTTAATATATTATAAAAATTATTATAGTGTAATTAAATTTCTTTTGTATTAACATTGAATTAATTTTATAAACTTTGGTGGTAACCTATTTATTGATTTGGGTTCTCTATTTTTAGATTTATTATTGTAATTCAATTGCAGAGGGGCTGATTTATCATATATCCGGTTGTAAACATTGATACTCAATTAGGGGAAATATTGTTCCCAAATGTTATTCTATTTTTCAATATCATAACTAATCTTTAAAAACCAATTTAATAATTTGAAAAATTCTTAAGTGAATTTGAAATATTTTAAATCAAGTAATAAGGTTTTAATATAAGTTATAATAACATATTTTTTTATACTTTTTTATCAACAATGAAATAATTTTAAATTAAAAATTATAATAAGTTATAATTTTAGTATCGTAAAATATTATTCAGTAAATTTAAATTTATTCAACTTTTGTTATAATTATTTTTCTCTGTTATGCTTCCTCAAGTTATTTTTACTTCTATATAATATAATAGATCAAAAATCATATTTAGTTTAAAAAAAGAATCATATTTAAAGATTTTTTTCAAATAATATATACATTCGATATAGTAATAATAATATCTTATACAATCATTTTTTTTTTAATTTTCAACTATTTTTTCGACATTATTTATTAATAAACATTTTTATAAGTAAAATGTAGTAATAAGTTTTATTTTTTTTTTAATTTCTCAACTTATGATTAATAACTAATAAGATTTATAATTATTATTAACAATTAGTAGAGAATATAAATAAATTATTATTAACAATCTATTATTGTCATTAATGGAAAGGTAGTCAATTTCAATTATTATTATTTTTTAAAAAAATCGCCTTAAGTTGTGATGAATAATTAAAATTTAAATATTTTAAATAAGAGATTTTGAAAAATTTTAAATTTTAATATTTACTTGTTTTTTGGTTACTTAATATTTACTTTTAAATATGAGAAATTGAAAAGTTTAACAATTAATAATTAATATAATGAATAATAAAGTGGATGTAGTTTTTATTTTAGTTTTCAATTTTTTATTTAATGTTTTTAATTCAAAATAAATTTACTATTTTTTATGTGTTTAATGCTATTTTTTCAAATTTGCTTTACATATGTATATATATAGAAAACTTTTTATTTTAAAAGTATTTTATCTAAATTATTTATTAATAAATATTTTTTTAAAATTTTTATTTTTTAAATTTGTCAAATGCAAACTTCAAGTCAATTTTAAGTCTATGAATGTTGTTATTTAATATAAGTAGTTGAATAGTTTTTTATAATACAAATTTTTTCAATTTTTAATTTTTTAATTTTTTAATGTATTTAATATAAAGGTATGTGAGCTTTTATGGATTAATGCATTTATTGCATGCAAAAACACAAGTGTGCTTTACATAATACATATATATATAGATTAATGTTTATGAATGTTTGTAGTGTTAAGCTTTAAATGAAGACGTCATATGTATGTGATGGGACAAATTTCTCCTGTGGGAGTCCAAAGTGAAAAGGGTGCAGAGGCAGGCAGAGTAGAAACTAGTCTTTACCTTAGCATATGAGAATTAATATGATGTATGGTGGTCCTCATTGGTATATAGACACTAGAATCAAATTAGAGAATGAAACAGGTGGGACTCATGTGTCATGTTAGGTTAATGTAATTTGTTTTAAACTTTGGCAAAATTAAACTTTATAAAGTTAAATTTAATTTGTGTTTGTAAATCCTATTGCTGAAGTAAGTTTATAAAATAATTTTTTTGGTTATCAATCATATGAGATTTTTCTAAGCTATCTCACCGCAAGTAGCAACGAGACTAATCGCTCGAGACTTTGAGATCGATCACGCTAACTTAGTAAACATGTTTTTATAAATTCTTCCTCATACACATTGCTATGAATCTAATTTTATACATAAATTTAAAAGAGTTCAATTATGTACCAATTTTCCTACATCTTTTGGAGTTGAGTGATATCATTGTTCACTATGTATACTAAGTTTTTTTAATGTAGGAATGAGAGACACATACACATGAAATGGTCTTTGTCAATGTTGTATCAAATTAACGACAACCCTATAAATTGTAGTAATTTCATAAAACAAATTGTTTATATTAGCAATGAAGGAATTATTTTTATTATTTCAAATCAAAATTGTTTTACCCTAAGATTATAAAGTGCTTATATACTTTTAAAAACAGTATTTATATAAAATGAGTATCGTTAAAAATATCTAACACATTTTTCATCAAAGCCTCCCCCATTTAGCAATTAATTACACATTAATTCCCCCATTTAGCAATTAATTACACATTAATTGGAGAAGAAATTAACAACCAAGTAATTAAAAATGGGAATTTCCAAGGTTTCATTTTGTCTATAATATAATATTCCACTAATGTCTATCTTTTGCTTAGTCGATGTGAGACATTATCTCTTTCGCTGATCTTTTCTTTTCCTCTTTCTTATGGTAAAAACAAGTTAAGTGACAGTAAAAAAAAATTCAAGTTAAATAAAAAAATATGTTTGCTTCTGCAACCGAGTAATGCACTTGTGTAACAGATTATTTCAAGAAAATAATTCCAATCTATGAATAATGGCTTCGAACATTTAAACCATCCCGTATGGTAAAGATTGTTCAAGAAGTGCAAGAACCAAGGTTGAAAAGTGAATGAAATACTGGTAGAGAGAAACTCTACGAAGGAAGATCAAGGAAGAACATCAAAAGAAAATTAAAAGAAGAATATAAAAAGAAGGCTATTGCCAAATTTCTTGTTAATTCCATTAATCTAAGAACAATACAATTTATAGCTTCTTAGGATAAGGAGAGCCATATATTTGGTATCATCACACTTCTTAAAATATTCTAGAATATAAAAAGATAACTAAAAATAGAGGAATTTATTATGGTCCTCTAAAAACTTGTGCATAGTTGCATCATGCACTTTTTACCTGTTATAGTGGGTTTATCAGGTATTTCAAATTAAATTTAATTCAAAAAATATATTTATTAGTTAATTAGTTAATGAAAGTTTTACTAAATTAAATACCTAATAACCTAATCACTAAATTAAACCCTTCATCTACCTTGATCACCATCTTCATCTACCTTCATCATCAACATCAACAGATCTGAAACAGAATAACCTAGAGCCACTTCTCCATCCCTCTCCTTTCTTCTACTTCGGTACTGATCTTCATTCTTCCCTGGAAAAACTTGAACTTCACCACACAGATCTAAAGGTAACAGAGGGAAAAGAAGGAAAAATTGGAGATAACCGACATGAGCACCCACTGCATCGACTGCAAGAGTCCCCAATGCAACCGTCGTGAGCACCACCGTGCGACCACTGCCATCAAAACCCAGGTCCAACCCATGGAAATCCACACCTCCAACCAAATTTCAGGTGCACCTCCCCAACCATCGTCATCCGCCATCAAAACCCAGGTCCAACCCATGGTGCTTTCTTCAAAAGGCTTGCAGTGACCATCGAACCCCCAGAAGCTCAGATCTGGTCCGCGCCAACCACCTTCTTCAACCCCAAAAGCTCAGATCTGTGACAATTGCCAATATCTTCAACCCCCAGAAGCTCGGATCTGGTTCAATCTGGAACAACAACGCCCAATATTTTCATATGCGAACTAGCAACAAGATTTCTGTTCAAGATTTTTCCTTGTTATTCTCAGAATTTCTGGTTTACTGCATAATGATTTACTGCTTTTTTTCTCCCTGTTTTCTGGTTCTCTTGATCTGCAATTTAGTTGCCTCCCTTTATGGTAATCACTCTCTGTAATTGCTTCCCTCTGCATTCTCTCTAGTCTTACGGTGTTGTTATAGACTATGGAGGTTTGAAGATGAGGGATGAAAAATGGATTTCAGAATGGGTTTTGGATATGGTTTAAGAGAGAAGTGGAACAGAAGAGTAAGGATTAATGTTTTTTCTAAATTAATTAAGGATAAATATTTAATTAAGAAAATATATATTTTGACTTTTTTTTTAAAACCTGTTACTGTGAGTCAAAATGAGTTGGTGTAACTTTGCACAAGTTTTTAGAAGATCATAATAAATTTTTCCACTAAAAATAGGAATAAAATGACTAACACTAATTATCCATGCACTTGGGCTTAATAGATCAAACTGAAGAGAGCCCGGTAACTTGGTAGCTATCAACTTTGTAGTCTAAATTGGGCCTTCTACCAAATACTAAGAAGCAAGGGAGAGCGAAATTGAACTTAATATTCCAATGGAAATTTTAAACTAACACACATATACGTTGAAAGAAATGAAGAGAAATTTGATCAAAAAAAAAAAAAAAAGAAATGAAGAGAAATAAGGGAGTTTAAAAAGATGCAGGTGGGGGAGGTGTGGGTCTTGATGAACTTGCGTTCCCTCCCTGCTCTAGAACGCCTTGCTCTGGAACGCCACCCTTAGGTGGTGGGGGTGTTGATTTTGCTTTCCCCTCTGGCTCAGGTTCGCTCCTCATGACGTGTGATGAGACACACGCTAACATTTGTGCTTCATCTGCATAACTCCGGCCGCAAACATAGTATGTATACCTTATTTTACGAGTCCTCCTTTTATTTTTCTCCATCTGTGGAAAAAAAATAAGAAGAGAATAATTAAAGAAGATGGAGGAAGAAGAGTAAAAAGAAAAAGGGGAGGATAGGATTTACCAGTCGTTGTAGTTGCTTGCTCAGTGACTAAGTTTGGAATGTAAAATAATAAATATCACATACATCATACATGCAATATAATTTGTTTTTATAAAATATATAATTTAAATTAAAAATAAATCCTTAAATTTGTAAATCTTACAAATTAATTTACGGAAACATTAAAACAATTGACTGATCTTTGGCTCTCATATATGCAATTAAGTCCAGACATTTAAGAATGTGTATTTAGCTCTTTACATTTTTTAAAGCATATAAAATAGTTTAATAGATATGCACAATTAATGTAAAACAATATTATGTAAGTTTACATTTCCTCTTGTAACAAAAAATAATGCAAAACAATATTATACTAATAATCAATCACAATATGTCATGTAGGAGGAATAATAATTTTCACTTTAATTTTTTTTATGAAAGCAAAAATATATATATATATTAGATGAATGATCGATAATACAATCGACACTCAACAAAGTGAGCAAAAATCTCCTCAAATAATACATAAAGCCTAAAAACAAAAGCTTTGGTGCACCCTCACATAAAAAATTTTAAAACAACAGCATCTAAAAAACACATGCACAAATTGCAGGATAAACCCCAAGCAACATCATCAATAAGGATTCAACCTTGATTGGATCAAGCACTAAACATACAAATCGCGAAAGGGCAACTACGTACCGGGGACCGAGAAGCAGCGATAAGCCTCATAACCCAACAAAACCATATCCCTCTCGCCATTAGAGGGGCCACAAAACAGGGAGAGATACTCACCATAAAGCGAAATCATGAAAACATACCCAATAGAATTGGCGCGCTGATGATTCGGCCGGACCAGCATACCGGACAATGAATCCAAAGCAAAGTCACAACCACCAACAACATACAACCCAAAACTACCTTCGCCGACCACAACACCCCCAATACACAGATTTGCCCCCATTGACCCCTTGGCAAGAAAATGCAAGAACTTCACCCAGATAAAGCTTATATATAGGGGCATACGAACATTATAATATAGGGGCATCAAATATATATTTTACCTGATATTAATCAAAGAAATCACAATTGTAGTTAAAATTTCCCATATATTCCTTTTCCATATGTTTGGTCTTGTACCCTGAAACAAAAGCATCAATCATAAACCATATGCACCTTGTTTTGGAATAATAATAATTGGCTTTATGCAGTTCAAGTCACATAATTGGCTACTTGCCTTTTGCAAATTCTTGCAAATTCTAGAGATAATTCTGACATTCTGCTACTTGTTCAAGAAACCAGGTGTTAGGATTTGATAAATGCACTTGTTTAACAAGCGAGTGTCAAATAAGATGTTGTCGAAGAACTTGGTCTCATCTTTTTTTGAAATTAAAGGCAGAAGAACTTGGTCTCATTAACTACTGATCAGGTATTTAGTTCTCTATTGGAATGATTCTCTATTGCTATTGAATAGTTTTGACATATTATGAAAAGATAGGCTCAATTTTACATTTTTCTTTAACTGTTCTCCATTTATTCAAACAAACTTTTGGTTTTGGGGTTAAGGCTAATAATAGTTTGTAGTGAAGACATCATTCAGTTAATATTTGATGTAGAGCCAAGCCAGTAGACAGTGATGGGACACATTTCTCCAGTGGGAGTCCTTGAGACTTGAGAGCATTTCCAAAGTGAAAAGGGCAGGGTTACAGAATGGGTAAAGCGATGCAAATTCATGAGTATCTTAAATGTGGAGGAGGGGTAATGCTGCATAGGTAGGCAAGGTCAAATATTTAGAAACTAGTCTTTACCTTGGCATATGAGAATTGCCTTATTTATATGATATGATATGATGTATGGTGGTCCTCATAGGTAGACAGTAGAATCAATTAGGGAATGAAGCAGGTAGGACTCATGTGTCATGTTAGAATAATGTTTTTTTTAAACTTTGGTGAAATTAAACTTGATAAAGTTAGATTTAATTTATCTTTGTAAATCCTATTGCTAAAGTAAGTTTATAAAATTTTTTTTTTTTTGTTAAGAACCTGCATCGATCAAAGTTTTTTTTTAAGTTATCTTACCACCGGCAGCAATAAAATTAATCCCCCGAAATTTTGAGATAACGTTAAATTAGTAAACATCTTTTTATAAATTCTTCTTCATACAAACCGCTATGAATTGAATTTTAAATTTGATTTTTAAAGAGCTCAATTTTTTATCAGTTATACAACACATTTTAGTGTTGAGTGATATCATTGTTCACTAGATATACTAAGTTTTTTTAATTCAGGAATGAGAGACAAACACACACCTCCTTGTATATCTACTATATATATCTTGGTCAATGTTGTATCAAATTAAACGACAACCCTATAAATTTTAGTAAATTCATAAAAGAAATTGTTTATATAAGCAATGAAGGAATTATTTTTATTATTTAAAATCAAAATTGTTTTTAGTGGCATTGATATTGTTAAATTGTGGCATTTAAAAAATGTCACAAGTGATATTACTGGCATTCACCTTAAGTGCCCCTATTGCAGGTGCCACAACTGCCTTTGTGGCATTTTTTGCTTAAATGCCGGTTTTTGTATGCCACAAATGCTACTGGCATCTTTTAAATGCCACAAATGGATACTGGCATCTTTTTAAATGCCACAAACTACATATATGCCTCATTTTATCAATAATATTTAATTTACTTATATATTCATACTTTTATACTTTGTAGCCGAAATCCTCCTGTTATCTTTTTTTTTTTTGAAAATGAAATCCTGTTATCTTTTATAGAGAAAATGATTAATAAAAGGAAAATATTGTTAACAATCAATATAAGCTCTACCTTCACAAGAGAAATAAACAAATGGGCATGAACATGAAATGACATATATGGTTCCAGCATCTGAATTTGAGTACATAAAGATTGAAACACCAAAGTACATAAATCTATTAGAAGAAGATATATGTAAACAGCCAACACTAGCTAACCAATTACATAAAGATTTAAAGACTCAAATATTGATAGACATTTTCTTCATTGTATCTATATTGTCATCAATTGACCCTGCAATGAAAAGAGTAGGCATATGTCAAATTTCTAATCAGTAGCTGAAATCCAAAAAAAACCATAGAGTAGGTTATGTCCTTTCTCCATTGAGATCGAACTAGAAGCCTAACTGACATGCATGACTCTACTCATCCATCTCATCCATTAATTCAATTCAATCTATCATATCAGCTACACAAGGGGAAGATGGATAAGGTGATGCTATAAGAAATGAGAGAATAGTTGTGGATGCAAGGACCCAATCAAGTAATCACTTCAATGAGAAATAGAAAGGAAAACATTCAGGATTCAAAACTAAATTTCCAAACTAGTGGCAAACATGACTAACCTCACTAACATTAGTGAAATCCTTTTGCATGATCAGCAGTTTCAACCGGTTCATCGTAAAATTGTTGGTTTGAGTTAGTTCTTGTTCCACCTGCTCTTACATGTCATTTGGGTAAATTGATAGCATGTCATTAACTTAACTTATTTTAAATCAGCAGCACAAAAATACAGTAAAATTAGTATGGCTGCATGTATAACATAATAATCATAACTTAAATAAACTTAAAAACATATGACATACAACCCAAGGGTGGAGGCTCCCTTTGAGACATAGAAACACTTCAGCACACTTTATCTAAAAGAAAGCATAATACTCCACAATTCAGATAGATGTATTACCAACAGTATATAAAAACCGTACAAATTTTGTAAAAGCAAACACCCAATCTGCTAATTGTGAGATACAAAAAAATTACCTGAGAAGACTCAGGATCATCTGAAGACGAAGCCTTAGCTCGACTTCTTCTTCCTTCTAACACAGCATGCACATTTACATAGCTAACCATGGGTGTCTGCAATAAAAGAGTTGCAATGATTTTATCAACTATTCTTTCCAAGTTATCACCGAAAGAATACATATAATAGGGCAACACTGCAATGGTTTACCTCGTCCGCAGTATAATCAGTTTCAATATTATTATCCATTTCAATCGCTGCACCGTACCAAGTAAAACTTTCAACACTGCAATGGTTCTGGAAAGAGTACCTTGTAGGACCTATTGACAATGGAAAGAAGCATAAAACTTTCAAAACTCTATCGAACATAGAGACCAAATCAGACTTTACTCAAGTACACATATATACCTTCTCCACGATGATGATACGCCCTTCAAGTACACAGATATTAGATACTTAGGACATCAATCAGCATCATCAACAATCTCCATTGTCACGAAATCAAACCCATAGGAAAATCCAACTCAAAGGTAAGGAACCAAAGCATCATAAACACAATGCCAAATGTGATTGAAAACTTTCCAATAGAATAGGTAAATACCTTGACCATAGTTTGACTGAACCTAGAAATGAGACAATATCGATTCAAATACCAGCCACTGCAATAAGGGCACCAAACCGCAGTAGAGCCTCCTAGGAAACTCCATCGGGTAAGCACTCCTTCAATGTAGAGGTTAGTGTTCAACTCACAATGTTATCAATATGGAACAAGAAATAAATACAAGTAGGGACTATGTACCTGCAACAAATATCTGTTTCCCATTTCATGAAGCATCATTTATGTAGGATCACGCGCTTACCACTACGCCAAAACCAATTGGTGTTAGTGAGGGCGCAACGTTATTTCTTATAGCGTAGCAGACAACGCCCCGTTTCGAATGCTACCTGCAGGCAGGATGCTGGCCCACCTGGACCCAACAATCCCCCCCCAGCACCTGCCAGCCAAACTAGCTGCACAGCATGCCTTCCGTGGGATTCGAACATGGGACCTGGCTCTGATACCACTTGTAGGATCACGCGCTTACCACTACGCCAAAACCAATTGGTGTTAGTGAGGGCGCAACGTTATTTCTTATAGCGTAGCAGACAGCGCCCCGTTTCGAATGCTACCTGCAGGCAGGATGCTGGCCCACCTGGACCCAACAATTTATACTCACTTTCTTTGATACTGATGGATTTTACAATGTATATTCTTAGGAAAAAAATACTTCGACATGATAGTTTTAAGAAATTATGTTTCCTCAACTGAGCTAGTTCACTAAGAAATCAGAAATGCATTTCCACATAAGAAAAACCAATGATGAAAATGGTTAAAAAGGAAAAAGTGAATAGAAAATGGTCAGGTCAGTGTCCGTATCATTTCCAAGTTCATATTTATAGCAATTAGTTAAAAGGGAAAAAACTACCAAACTAAATAACATGTCTTGTAGAATAATATACCACACAGACATATAAAGAAGAAAGACTTACAATAGCTTGAGGATAGAGCATAGGTCTGTAAGCAATAATACTACTAATATAAAAATCAAAATAACATGTTTAACACTACAGTTGTCAGATAAGGTATTTAATCTTAACTTAAGAACCATTAATATTCAGGGAGATGAATAATAAGATATAAGTGCGGGAGAAAAGAGGGAAATGCAGGGCATACAACCCCAATGTTCTGATACTGTTGTATTTGATTTGTTTGTTTAGTTGTCATTTGAGAGTTTGATGTTGAGTTGCTTCACGCAACTGCCCTGCTGGCACAGGAACTTCAAATGGAAAGAAGCACAAAAATTTCAAAACACTGTCGAACATAAAGAGCAAATCATCCAGATATCTTCCATGCATTGGATTTGAAGAAAAATTAAAACAATTGAAAATTCAAGTCCCAAAATCAGACTTTACTCAAAAGGTATACCTTCTCCACGGTGATAACACGCCCTTCAAGTACACAGTGAATCAGAATATCAGATACTTGAGACATCGATCAGCATCGTCAACAGTCTCCATTGTCACGAAATCAAACCCACATGATTCCGTAGTCCATGGATCAACTAACATATGCCTATATATCACCTAGGAAAATCCAACTCCACATGAATAACAACACCAGTGGCAGCTAAAAAAACACAAGTGAACAAGTCACATCCAAAAATAAGATTTAATCCCTGTGTCATGTCCAAGATCTTTCAAAACAGGTTAAACCATAGCTTAAAGTCAAAACAAGTTTGATAACGAATATAATAGATGAACATGTTTAAATCAAGTTCACTATCAAGAGAACTAGCCAAACCTTTAAGGCTAATCAAGACTTGAGAACATATAGATAAGTTCAATGGCCAAAAAACCAATTCATCAAACAAAATTTCACCCTGAAACTATTATCCAAGCAAATATGTAAGTTAGCATTAATAAAGAGAAAAACCACCACTTCAGACTTGTTCCTAGAATCTGAAATGTACAGGATTAAAATTTACAAGCAAAGAACAAACAACTAAATACTGCATAAATGCTTGGCATTTCATCAAACAGTTGGTGTACAGTTAGTCGATCTTTGTCATTTCAACACATACTGAGAATCAAATGCAAGGTACCTGATCCAGTGATTGGAGTTAAAAGATGAAAAATAACACAATAAATCAAGTAAGGGAACGTTGAGCAATCGAAGCTACCTGGAGACCACCACAACCTGCTGCGATTAGTCATGGTTTACTCGTGGAAGCAGGGAAGCTCAAAAACCCTTCGAATTTGGAACTATGCATCGCCGTTTTGCAAATTTCCTGAACCCTAACATGAATCCCCTTCGCACATAACGTCTCCGCCAATTTCCTCCGCACCCTCGCCGCAACCCTGTCTTCGAGTTCACAGTTTCCAGCGCCATCATCGTCGCCCTCATCGCTCAATCGAGCAACTTCTCTGCCAAAAACGCCGCCGGTGGAATGGTACCAACATCGTCGTCGATCCTCCGCCACCTGAGACGGTTATCTCCAAAACGGTTCAGGATTTGACGCCGCTTCGCTCGGAGACGGAGAAGCTACGAGAAATCGATGATCAAGGGAGAGAAATCAAAAGTTAGAAGGGAAAATGATATTTGCAGAAATAAATAAAAAAATTTGACTTGAAGTTTTTGTTTGTGTTGTAAAAAGCTTTTAGAAACTTAAGCAATGAATGTTTGATTGCAGAGTCTCTCTAGCACACTAGTAATTAGGCGAAATGACCACTTTAGAAAATGTGCTGCCAAATAGCTACTAATTCGCTAGGAATGCAGTAGTGGCATTCTATTTAAATGCCAGAGTAATATCAGTTTGTTGCCAAATAGCTGCTAATTAGCTAGGAAGCGGTCATGAATTAGTGGCATTCTAATTAAATGCCAGAGTATTCCAGTTTGTTGCCAAATAGCTGCTAATTAGCTAGGAAGCGGTATTAAATTAGTGGCATTCTAATTAAATGCCGAAATAATATCAGTTTGTGGCATTTTTTTGGTAAATGCCACAAATGTAGTGCCACTAAAACAAGTTTTTTTTGGTCAATGTTGTATCAAATTAAACGACAACCCTATAAATTTTAGTAAATTCATAAAAGAAATTGTTTATATAAGCAATGAAGGAATTATTTTTATTATTTAAAATCAAAATTGTTTTACCCTAAGATTATAAAGTGTTTATATACTGTTAAAAACAGTATTTATATAAAATGATTATTGTTGAAAGAAATGCAGAGAAATAAAAGAGTTTAAGAAGATGCAGCTGGGGGTGGTGTGGGTCCTGATGAACTTGCGTTCCCTCCCTGCCTTGGAACTCCTTGCTTTAGAACGCTACCCTTATGTGGTGGTGGTGTGATGAGACACATGCTAACATTTGTGCTTCATCTGCATAACTCCGGTGGCAAACATGACATTTATACCTTATTTTACGAGTCCTCCGTTTATCTTTCTCCATCAGTGAAAAAAAATAAGAAGAGAAGAAGAAGATGGAGGAAGAAGAGAAAAAAGAAAAAAGGGAGGATACCATTTTTATTTCTATCTCTCTCATCTTATCATCTATCACATCTCATACTTTTTCTCTCTTACTTTTTCTTTTCTTCCTATCTCTCTCCTCCTCCATCTCTCTCCACCTCATCTTAGAGATGTGAACATGATTTACCAGTAGTTGTAGTTGCTTGCTCAGTGACTAAGTTTGGAATGTTAAGCTCCCATTTATAGGGTCGGACATCCTCTGAAGCCCCTCTGCGCGCAGTTGATAGCTCAACCACATGATTGATCGAATGGTAGCAAACAATTAACCTCACCTATTCATGCCTTATAGGAAAAACGTAAAAGCATGAAAGAGACCCTTGATATTTTCATGGTTTTGGAGAATCATTTCACTCACTGTATTCAATATTTTACTAAGGAATGGAAAAAGATAAAAGTTAATGTACAATCAAAGAAAGAAGAAACTGAAGTGTTGCAGATATTCTTTGGTTGGGACTCACACAAAATGCATCATTGTTATAGTACATATGCATTAAAATAAGAAGAAAAGACAAAACATGTGAATGGGAAAATGGGTAATTTTGTTTTTGTTTTATAATAAAAATATATGTATATATAAAGTTTCAAAATTGATAAATGTAGTTTACATGGAAAGGGATGCAATAAGAAAAAACTAAATTCAAGTTGATTCGGTGAAAGTTCAAATCTGGTCCAATTTGAGTTTGATCGATATATTAAGGTAACCAAAGGCAAGGCAAGTATTTCGGTTTAATCGATAACAGGGGTCGAGGCTCAGATGCACAATCAACAAGCAAGAAATGTCAAAGGCTAAACAATAAAGATCCCCCCACATGCATATCTGCCTATGCTTATTACATCCTTTGGTCCTATTTATAAGTATATAAGAGAAGAAAAATCTTGGTCTTTTTTATAAGAACTAAATGAAAGTTTGAGCTATATTAATTATTTTTTTCCAATGATGCCCTTATTAATTCTAACTTGTAAAAAATGACATTATTAATTTTTCTCTCTTTCTCACTTTCCAACACTAATAACAAAGGGTAATTTTGGAAGTTTATTTTGATTCAAGACATATTTAATGCATTTTATCTTGTTTAACTACATTTCTTAAACTATATGAATTTTTTTTTGTTGCTTATAAATATGACCGGAGGGAGTATAAGATAACATTGAGACTTATGTGGTTTCACTAAATATAAGCTAACTTTGCAAAAGTTAATCTTTTTTTCATATTTGTCATTGCATTTATTGTTTTTTCAATTCCAAAATTTTGAAATTAAAACTCACCTTTACTCTCTTTCATCTTTGTACTACTCACTTAAATATGAGTAAATATAGAAGATTATATCATTTTTCAAAAACAAATGCATCAATTAATGCCTTTTAATAAGTGTAATTTTTACAACTTCATCTTATAATTAGAGACGGAGTAATATTAATGCTGGTAGATTAGAAACAAAGTGACATCAAGGCCCCTTTTAACCAATATTTACATGTAAGTGTTGTATGTACAAGACAAGATTTATGAGTAAAATAAGAAACAAATGCTTACGATGAAAATCAAAAGAAAAAGAAATATTTGTGGTCACAGTTAAAAAAATATATTTTGACTCATTCACACCTCATTTTATATATTCTATCTCATTTCACTCACTTTATCTTTTTATTTGTCTCGTATTTTCTTATCTTATTTATCTCTCATTTCACTCTTATCTTTAATTAGCTTATAAAAAAAAAGGGCAAGTGTTTTTAGAAAGTGAATGAAACTTTTTAAAAAGAATCATGGGTATGGATATCCGGGGTAAGAACGCGTATAAAGTCATTGAGAAATTTCTGATGGGAAAAATTGTGTATGAAATTTTGAAAAAATAAATAAATTTCGATACTATTTGGTACTTTTTGGTTACTACTTAATTAAGTTCTTTTTTGGTACTTTTTTTTCCGAAAGTTAAATAGATAAATATATATATATATATATATAAGAAACGTTGAAAAACAACCCTATCAACATGGGTACAGTAACCTGTGAAACACCTGATAAAACGCAGCTCATATAGCAAGAACCTCTCTAAAAACCTTCCAAAGAACACGAAAAACCTAACACGTGGATAGTAAAACCCTACTCTTCTAGAGAGATCTCCATAAAAGTCGAAAAAAAAGTGACAAATTCAATTGACGAGACCTATTAAACCGCTTGATACCTGCAAACATAGACTCAAACCAAAAGAGCATACCAAAAGCCCGAACAGATAAAACCCAACAACGCTATATAGCTGACAGAAAAAACAAGATAAAAAAAGACATCAAAGAAAGCCCAGGCTCCAAAAGGCCTCCAGACCCGCAGCAGCGGCCCAAAAGAAGATCTCCCAACCGAATCCATGCAGAAGCCAAGACGCTGAAGCCGAAAGGTGACCGTAGCAACAACAACCAAATCCAGGCTACAAACGACTTTTTTGGTACTTCTTAGGTATATATTAATCAAAACAAAATTTTCTAATTATTTTTATTCATGTTACTAGTATTGGGACCCGTGCGATGTACGGGGGTATTCATTTTGTTTATATCGTGTGTATTATTTTCAAGATTTGTGATATTTATGTTATATTTATTGAAAGAAAACTTATGAATTAAAAGACCAAAATTAATTTTAAATATTAGAAAACATAAATTTGTAATTTTTTATGATGAATGTGTTTGTTTTTATTTTGTAAAAACCCAATTATTTTAGGCTTAAATATCCTTTTGGTCATTGAAATTGTAAATGGAATCAAACCTAGTCCCTGAAAAAATTTCGCATCAAATTGGATCCCTAAAATTTTTGAAATCCAATTTAGGACAAATTGTGTTTCACTATGATGTGTTGTGAATTTAACACAGTCATCACCTTCTCATAATCTCATTCATTTTATGTGTATTTTTAAAATCCTACATGTTATTTTAATTTTTTTATTTCTCACCCACCTTTTCATCTTCATCTTGTTCATCTTCTTCCAGTTCCACTTCTTCCATCAAACCCAGCAGTTCAGAACCACCATTACCACCTCTTCTCTCTTCCTTCTCCTCCCTCTCCTCTAACCCACCATACAGGAACTTATAGTGAGAGAATTTTCCATTTTGTCTCTTCCTCCTCCTCCCCCTCATACCAGGAACAACAAAGCCAATGTATGGACCATAAAGCCACCTCAAACGACCGCCTCCATTCATCTTCTTCCGCATATCAGCTAAGCACTCGAGAGGTTAACCAAACTCCAACATTCATCCATCATCTTCTCCCCTCACCTCCACCCAAAACCACCACCAAACCACCCCACCGACATACCACCCGAACCAAAACCGACAGAACCCACCACCAGAACCACCCCACAGACAGTACCCACCCGTAACAGAACCCACCACCACCCTGTGGTTCTAGTCTCGATCACATTCACACCTTTCCCCTCCGTCGCAACCAACCATCCACCGCCAGATCCCTTTAACAAGGAGGAGGTGAAGAAGAGAAACCACCAACTATGACCCAAGATCCAACCTTTAATTTACACTCAAGATCGAGAAGAGGGGGTCGAGAGCTTTGAGAACTTTCCTTTTTTTTTTCAGAACATAGCTCGTTGGAGAGGATGGCGATGGTGGCGTCGGTGGTTGTCAAAGTCAACGGCGACTAATCATCAAATTGGTTAAGGGGGTTTATAGCTTGCTTCAAGGGGAGTTCATTCTTGGTGTTGGTTTCATCATTGGCTCAGCTATCTCGCCGGAAAGCATGAGAGAAGTTGACGGTGGTTGGCGGCTGATGAGAAATATTTTACCCACTTTTCATAACCTTAATTTTCCATTGATGATGATTCTTTAAGCTTAATTGACTATGTTTGGAAAATATTTATATTATGAGGTATAATTAAGTTTATTATTATCTTCATGTTATATTTTGCAGCAAGGGCATTTTGGGAATTGCGGAATGAAGATTGCATTTGTGCTGAAGTGAAGATTGTATTTTATATTTTATTAAGATTTAATTTCGGAATAAATTATCTTTAGGATTCAAACTTATTTAAGTTTGTTGTTTTAGGATTCTATCTTTAGGATTTATTTTTATCTTTTAGGATTTGATATTGATTAGGATTTGTGATCTCATGTACTATTTAAGGATTTGTGCTAAGACAAACAATTACCTTCTACCTACTACTTTATTATTTTAATGCAATTTCATTTTTCCGTAATATTAGAGTTCTGTTAGGGTTTATGCTTTTAATCCATATGCTCTTCTCCAATAAAATTGCTGATTTCGCCCGGTCTATGGAAGGCTAATTTCCTTGGATCGAATTTCTTAATGTTTTTTCAATAATAATGATCTCATTGGGTGGTGTTATTTCACTTTGCAGCATCCTTCAATGCTGCTTCAGGAAGTTGGTGATGTTGTGTCAGTCTTGCTTGGTTTTGCACCTCCTTCCACACTCTCAGCTGCCAGCTCATCCAAGGTCCTCAAATGATCATCAGTGATGTTCATTTTCTAACCTTATTTGCACATCATGCTTTTTTAGAGGTTTGATTGATGATAATGTTTTGCTTTTTGCAGTTGAATGAGGTTCTGATTCCTAATCCATTCAATAGGCATCCCGCTATGTTTGTGCTGGAAGTGAATGGAATCAATGGTTTCTGGCCTTGGTTTTATGTATCACTTACTTATAGCAATAATTATTTGTGTTTAATTCTCTCCTAATTGTTAGTACTATTTTTACTAGAGATGGTTTTGTTGTTTTCTATTGTGAATATTTGCTCCATATACTGATTGCTTACAAGACATTTTTCACTCATTTGATCACTGTTTTTTTCTGTTCCACATAATTAAATACACCTATAAGAAGAAGGAAAATCACTTCTGGGAAAAAATTCAAAATTTATTGCATATATCTTAAATGATGAGTTTGGTGTGGTTCTTGAGTCATTGCAGACTAATTGCATGTTAGTGTAGGTGCTGAGTATTCTGCTAAGCGTATCAAAGTTCATGAATGTCCTACAGGACATCACCTTAATTCTATTTTGTATCTATCTTCTGTTATTTACTATTACTAGGACTTTTTGGTGTATGAATTGGAATGTCATGATGCTTCCAGCAGAGTTACACATTTCATTTAATGTCATATTATCTATCTTCCACTATAATCTTCAAGAATCTATATTTAAGCATTACAAGGAGATGTTGTTGAGCAGTTGTTAATTTCATGTATAACTTTTGCAATTTATACTTATTATTTATATCACGGTTTTTTTTAAAAATTGTTTGTTATGTCTAACCAAATTTTTAATTAATTTAAAATTGAATGTATATATAACCCATGATTTGCTTCCCTAAGATTTTTTTTGAAACCTCCCTAAGATCTTATTAACAACTTCAGTTAATTATCTATATCTACGTTTGTTCATCACGGTTACTATTACATTAGACATCAATTTGAAATGTTTGCAACATTCCGCTTACAAAATAATATTCTTGGTGCAAAATCATCTATTTAAAGTGTAAGATCATGTAAAAATACAACAATACTTTCTCTATTCTAAAAACTCCAACCTTCGATAAATTCTTGATGTGTATATAACTACATAGCACTAAACACAAATGAGAAATCATCAAATTAATCTTGTGTTAAATTTAATTAACTTTAAGAGTTATCCTTGACATGTATTAGTATTGTTTTAATACTCATGAAAAAAAAGAATTAGTATTGCAATTTGTAATGTAGTCAAATTGCTGGTAATGTCTATTCTAACAATATGAATCATGTTATTATAAAATGTGAGACATTTATATAAAATCATTTAAATTAAGACACCGAAATTAAGAATTTAACCACCCGTGCATCGCACGGGTCTAGTCCTAGTATTTTTCAAAAGACAATATTTTGGTAAATATTTTTTTTACAATATTAAAAAAAGAAATTCACTCCACCAACAGAAAATTGACAGTGTATGAAGGAAAAAAAACCACTTCAATTCATGCCCAAAAAGCGTGTGATAGGAAGCTAGTTCCTGCCAAGTTAGATCATCTGTGACCTAATTAGAAATTTTAGGATATCTAAATAAGAAACATAAAATTGGAGAGCAATGCAGAATTTTCTGAATCCTCTCATTAATCATAGAAATTGAAACATCGATCCCTCTCTTTGTGCTTTCTCCCCTTGAAGGTGAATCTTTCTCTCCAATTATTGCTGCTTTGAATCCCAAAGTAAAATATAAGCAGCGGAGCCACATCACACCACATAAATGTGAGAGGAAATTTTAACATTGAAGTTAGAAACTAGTTGAGATAGTTAACTACTTTCCTTTATGCAGTTCAAGTCACATAATTGGCTACTTGCCTTTTGCAAATTGTTGCAAATTCTAGAGATAATTCTGACATTCTGCTACTTGTTCAAGAAACCAGGTGTTAGGATTTGATAAATGCACCTGTTTAACCAGTGAGTGTCAAATAAGATGTTGTCGAAGAACTTGGTCTCATCTTTTTTTGAAATTAAAGGTAGAAGAACTTGGTCTCATTAACTACTGATCAGGTATTTAGTTCTCTATTGGAATGATTCTCTATTGCTATTGACTATTGAGTAGTTTTGACATATTATGAAAAGATAGGCTCAATTTTACATTTTTCTTTAACTGTTCTCCATTTACTAGTTCCGTAACCCGTGCGTTGCACGGAAATTTTATGTTGTAATATTTTAATAAATAAATAAGCTATTTTTGTATAAGGCAACCCTGTAAAGATAGATGAAGAGAAAAATGAAATAAATAATTGTAATTGTAATTGTGTTGTGTACATCAAACATTTCCAAAAACTTCCTTAAACACTACAGTACTGGTCTGTTGTTTGCCCGCCTCATCGAGTATACAAAGTTTAAGACCTTTTCTTGAGCGTACTCTAGAAAGAGATACATATAACTGATCATGAGTGAAGACGGGTCTTGGAATGAAGAGTCCAACCTGAGATAGTGTTTGTCCTTGGCTCTTGTTTATGGTCATAGCAAAGCATATTGAATTGGAAACTGTTTTCTTCGGAATTTAATTGGAAATTTGGAATCATATATAAGGAACCAAGTCCATTCTTAAAATGTGCACTTTGTCATTGACATTTGTTCCCGTGATAACAGTTGCACCAATAAAACGTTCACCAAGTTCGTCCACAATTAACCTGGTTCCATTGCATAAACCTGCTGCTTGGCATATATTTCTCAAAAGCATTATTGGAGTACCAACTTTCAACAAAAGTTTGTGGTTAGGCATTCCTGAACTTTTAGTGTCGTTCAAAAATTCGGTGGTGAACCACTCGCCTTGGATTTCAGAATCCTCATCAGATCGCAAGGCAGAGTCGGAGCTCAGATATTCATGCTCTGGAGCAGCTATCATCCCAAGCATGTAAGTGTTTGTCATTTCAATGGCCTCTAGTGTAGGTGTCAATATTGCTCTATCTTGAAAGAATTGAGGGTCTTTCATTTTGTGCTCAAGGTCAGAATATGTATATCTAATCAATTCCATTAATGGGTCAGGACTAATTGGGATAAGCAGATCTGGCGGGATTTGGACATCGTACTCTCCTGCTCCGGAATCTGGATGGTCGCCATTTCCAATTTTAAGAATCCAATCTGCAAAGTCTTTGATTTCTTTTGCTTCATCAGTCGTCTAAGCTGCGGTTAAGCGCATGTTCTTAGTCAATTTCATAACTTTGCATTGTTTCCACAATGAGGAAGAGTTTACAGTAGATTCGTCGATTTCCTGTCTGCTTCTTCTAGTTATTACAGGTAGTATTTGTCTAAAATCACCTCCAAGTATTACTACTTTTCCTCTAAAAGGCTTATGGGCGTTATCTTCATTTTTCGACCTCATTAAATCTCGAAGTGTAACGTCCAAAGCTTCGAAACAATATTTTTTCAACATTGGAGCTTCATCCCATATAATAAGACTTGTTTCAAGTAGAAGCTTTGCTCGTAGACTTCCTTGCTTTATATTACATGTCGAGGTCTTTGTAGCATCTAATGGAATGCAGAATTTAAAATGAGTTGTTCTGCCCCCATGTAAGAGTAATGATGCTATGCCACTTAAAGCAACGGTAAGAACAATTAGTCCTTTGGATCTAAGTGACGCCGATAAAGTGTTCCACACAAAAGTCTTTCCAGTTCAACCATATCCATATAAAAAGTAGAAGCCTCCTGAGTTTGACAACACAGATGTGACAACCCTCTCATATACAGACTTTTGCTCAGGTGTAAGCATACTAAGCAACTCTATATATTGTACCTTTAATGCATCTTTGTCATAGTTTAGTTCATCAACAATAAATCTATTGTCAAATTGCAGAACTTCATCATATTCTGGAGTTGGCAAACATGGGTAATCATTTAATGACCTACCATTTCTTTGGAGCAACTTCTCAATTTCAATGATACATAAATTTTTCAAATCAGCATATGCGATTCGTAGGCCTACAGTTGAGAATAGTGATTAACAAATTATTTTTAACTGTATCGAATATAACTTATGTTGTTCACAGATAATTCATTAATTATATTGCGCAATGTGATTTTTTAAAGAAGAAAACAGATGATGCACCGACGGTGTAAAGTTTTTTTATATTGTCAACCAATCAGATTTCAAGGATGTGTCACGTCAATTAATGAAATTAAATAAAAAGAGAGATTTTCTCACATCCTTGAAATCTGATTGGTTGACGGTGTAAAAAAACTTTACACCGTCAGTGCATAGAAATTAAACTCTTTTTAAAGTATTGAATTTCAATTAAATTAAATCCAAGCAATAATTAAATTATTATAACAACATTTCAAATCTTAATAATATCACTTGTAAAATTCCGGACCTGGATTATGCAATTCTTTTCTTCTATGGAGTAGAATGCCTTCTGATAAGAGTAGCCAGCATGCTTCCCAAACATCAATAGGTTTTGAGATTGAATTCATCATCAACATTCTTACAAAGAGTTTTCTCATTTGTTCTCCGGAAGCTAAATCAGAGACTTCTTTAATTGCATCAATATATTCTTTGTCATCTGTTAGCAATCCCAATTGATCGCATGCTTCCTTAAAAGTATCATATGTTATTCTCTTCACTGTTCTGATACTTCTATATGATGTACAACCCTTTTGCATAGTTAGTAGGATTCTCATGTAATATAACTCACCGATGCCTGGAGGGATATACTGTAGTCTGCCAATTTTAAAACCCCTCTTTCTTGGTTTTCAGATTCTATATTTTTTATGATAAACAAATCTACTGGGAAATTCAGCATATGTTAGATCCTGCCCTTCTCGATATTTTTCATTAGCTGCAAACCAAGCCATAAACATTGTGGATTTTGTACCACTCTTTTCTAGAACATCTCCAACGTCTTCGTCATCATTATAGTATACCAAATATTCATTTGGAAGATGAAAATTTAGTTTTTGCACAGACGGCCATCGTTTGTGTATGGTAAAGCCAAATATTCTCCAAGCTGCCTCACACGGAGAAAGATAATGACAATCATAATATTGCTTTACCTCATCCATTGGCTCTTTCGCTTGATCATCGTTGTCCTTATGTGAAATTTCAAGCATTGCTCGGTCTGCGCCTTTGTTGATATATTTGAACAAATATTTTATAGCATTGGACTTGTTACAATACTCGACATTTATGTGAGCTTGATACCTCATAAGGAGCGTGGGATTGTAAGGCACAACATACCTGCAATGTAGGTTATGGCGAATATAGATTACAATTGTAACATATCTGAGGTATCCTTCATTTTTTCACGAAGTTATGTTGTTTTAAATTGGTATCAATTTAGTTTACTCAGAATGCATATTACATTTGTAAAAAAGTACATACCTGTTATCAATTTCAATGTCTTTTTTCTTGATTACAATCCTTGTTTGCCTTCTTCTATACTGCGGATAGCCTTCTTCGTCAATCGTTGTGGTGTTTTGAAATTTTTTTTGGAAAGAATTTAGTGCACCTACCCTTCTCCATGCATAGTGATTTTTTGTTTGCACTACCACACGGTCCATGTATCATGAAGTTAGAAACTACAGCGTGCAATTTGGGATATAACACTGGATCAGGAAGCTCGGCAGAGATGACTTTGTCAATGTCGTCCCCAGTCTTCAACTTATTTTCTCCTTGCAACCAAATCAGTATGTGCGCGTGAGGAAGTCCTCTTTTCTGAAATTCAATTGTATAAATACCTAAAAACAAACATATTAATGATTAAAAAAGTTTATGTAACAGCTTGACTTCATCTTTAGCTTATTCTAAATTACAAACATATTCTCCTTCTAAAAAGAAAACAAAAAAGTAGAATAATTCAAAAGTTTTAATTGATTAGAGACGTGAAACATGATAACTGAGCAATAAATTTCACAACATAAGTGAGGCATAGTAATGCATGGAGAATGTATTACGCACCTGCATCCACTTTTCCAAATAAATGACCATTTTTGAAATCTTTCATCAGCTGGTTCACCTTCATCTTAAAAATGCGAACTAAAATATCTGGACGCTCATCTGGGCGGGATCGCCTTGACTCAACAAACGACTTGATTTCTGGCCAATTGGCGTTGCATGTCATAGTTATGAACAAATCTGGATATCCAAATCTCATGCAAATTGTCATAGCGTCTTGACAATTATTGAACATGTATCGTGTGCTTCCCATGTATGAAGCTGACAATATGATGCGCTTTCCAGTTGTTGTAGCTTCGGTGTCGCCCCTAGCTACTGCGTTATGTAATCCAGAATAAACCTCAGCTCTGATCTTATTTTGATTAAATCTCACCCAATTTAACCGTTGAGATTCTATCATGGTATATGCATCAACGATAAATTGTTGAAATAGTCGTCCAGCACGAATTACATTGCCGTATTCAATGCGTCTATCCTGAATACGAAAAGCAACAAAGTCTTTAAGAGTAACTGAGTCCCTTTTGTTATATTGATCCTCCACGACAGGTTCCCTGTATGGGATGTCTTCTTGATAGCCATCTTCTTCATATGAAAATAACAAAGATACTACAAGGGGATGTAAGAAACATGATTCTCGTGCAACCTTGTGAATGTGCATGTAGTGTCCTTTACAACAACATCTCGTTCGCAGTCTAAATTAATAAAAACATGACATGTGGAAATTAGAAAGCATTATGGCCCACTTTGGTGGATGTGCTTTATATATTATTAAGATTAAGATAAAAACATATATCTTATGGTACCATTTACGTGATAAAAATAAATACTATCCATAGAAGTATTGCTTAATGATGTTTTCTTTTGACTTTTTTTTAATTTGTAATGGTTAATTACAACAACAAAATAGAAGAAAATCACATATATCTTGCAATATTTGCATAATGATTACGTTTTTTTTCTAAAAACCTCAATTTTAAATTTTGGAAAAGGGATTTTTATATTTTGTCAATTTTTCCAATTATTAAATTATATTTTTTTAAAAGAATATATCTCTGATTTCACTTTGTTTCTAAAAATCCACTATTAAAAAATTTATGATTTTTTCATTTAAAAAAACTTGGTATAAAGTTAAAGATGTGATTTCGTTTTTTCCACATGTGCCATTAAAGATTGTCAAATTCCTATTTAATAATGATTCACATTTTAAATTTCAAAATGTATTAATTAAATGAATTAAATGTTGACTTTATTGATTTATTGAGTCATCATTTTAGACCAATGAGAATTCATCAATTTGGACCAATCATAATAAGACATTTAGAAATTCATGAGTGACAACCAATAGAATAAAAACATGTGTCATTTAAGTGACTATATGGCCCACTTTGGTGGATGTGCTTTATATATTATTAAGATTAAGATTTGATTTGAAAATATTAAAATTCAAAGTAAATATTGAATTCTGAATTTGAAAATTTTAATTAAGTCTATTAATTAATTTTGGATATCTAAAATAGGAAATTCTTATTTGTTTTGAATATTATTGATAAATTCAAAATTCAAAAATATTGATGCTGATTTTTTTTTTGTTACAGGGGAAAAAGTATATTGATGCTGATTTGAAACAATAACTTATTTGACTTAAATTTGAATCTTAAAAGAAAATTAATATGGTATTTCCCCCAATATATTTGAAAAAAACTAACTATGTTTTCAAAATGTATGTTAACTATAATACGGAATACGGAAGTATATTGTTTAGTATATTATGTGCTAATGCTAAAGCCCAACACATTATTAGGCGTCATATCCATAATTTAATATTTGAGGATTGTTATATCCTCCGAAACAATGAGCCGAATTATCTCCGAAAAAGCATTAATGAGCCTTGTAGAATTCTTGGTTCAAGATACAAACTAATATCAACTAATTTGCTTTTGACTTTTTTTCTTTTACCAAATATACGCCTTGAATGTTTAAGTTAAAAAAAATCAAATGTCACTTTTCTTTCTCAGTGCTATTTCTTTTTAGTAATTTAAGTAATTATAACGTAAAAATACTGAAAATATTTGAATACTGATTTTTTTAATGAATAATTGATTAAATAGTTTAACTTTTATAGTGTAAGAATATTTCCCACTAACACTCAATTTATTTCTCAAGGCATCTCTAAGGTTCTGAGATTACGTTAAATGAGTGGAGCTCATTCAATAAATTATTTTTCATACGCATCGTTTAAGGATCAAATTATGAACTAAATACTTAAGTAGTTCAGCTATCTATCAGTTGTGCTAGATTTTGTTTGAACACTAAAACTCAATTATACTACCAATGATTACCTTACATTTTAAGTTTAATTAAAATAAAAGTATAGTTATTCATGTGGAAAAATCAATTAAATAATTTCAAATAATGTCTATAAATAAGTAATGCTAGTATAACGTTAGAAATAATTTCACAAAACTTAATGTTTTTTATTCTATTTGCGTTAATAATTTATTTTAATCATAAAACTTAATAAAGAAATATAAACTACCGTGAAAATAAAGGTACTGGGTTGTAAAACTTAAAAATGGTAGATTGGAAAAACTTTAAAAACTAAAAGCCGTCACAATTAACAACTTAAAAAATCAATAGTGGTCACATGTCAAAAAAGATTTCGGAAGATTGTTTTGGAGGATTGATTTGGATGATTAACCATTTCTCTTAATATTTTCATTTCCTAATTTATTGAGTGAACAATATAGACCAATCAAAATTAGACATTTGGAAATTCAATGACAACAACCAATAGAATGCAAACATGTGGAAATTATGTAGCAATGTGGCCCACTTTGGTGGATGACTTTATATATTATTAAGATTCAAACAAACTTTTGGTTTTGGGGTTAAGGCTAATAATAGTTTGTAGTGAAGACGTCATTCAATTAATATTTGATGTAGAACCAAGCCAGTAGACAGTGATGGGACACATTTCTCCAGTGGGAGTCCTTGAGACTTGAGAGCATTTCCAAAGTGAAAAGGGCAGGGTTACAGAATGGGTAAAGCGATGCAAATTCATGAGTATCTTAAATGTGGAGGAGGGGTAATGCTGCATAGGTAGGCAAGGTCAAATATTTAGAAACTAGTCTTTACCTTGGCATATGAGAATTGCCTTATTTATATGATATGATATGATGTATGGTGGTCCTCATAGGTAGACAGTAGAATCAATTAGGGAATGAAGCAGGTAGGACTCATGTGTCATGTTAGAATAATTTTTTTTTAAACTTTGGTGAAATTAAACTTGATAAAGTTAGATTTAATTTATCTTTGTAAATCCTATTGCTAAAGTAAGTTTACAAAATAATTTTTTTTTGTTAAGAACATGCATCGATGAAAGATTTTTTTTAAGCTATCTCACCACCGGCATCAATAAGATTAATCCCCTGAAATTTTGAGATCACGTTAAATTAGTAAACATCTTTTTATAAATTCTTCTTCATACAAACCGTTATAAATCGAATTTTATATTTGATTTTTAAAGAGATGAATTTTCTACCAGTTGTAAAAGGTGTTTAGTGATATCATTGTTCACTAGATATACTAAGTTTTTTTAATTCAGGAATGAGAGACAAACACACACCTCCTTGTATATCTACTATCTATCTTTGTCAATGTTGTATCAAATTAAACGACAACCCTATAAATTTTAGTAAATTCATAAAAGAAATTGTTTATATAAGCAATGAAGGAATTATTTTTATTATTTAAAATCAAAATTGTTTTACCCTAAGATTATAAAGTGTTTATATACTGTTAAAAACAGTATTTATATAAAATGATTATTGTTGAAAGAAATGCAGAGAAATAAAAGAGTTTAAGAAGATGCAGCTGGGGGTGGTGTGGGTCCTGATGAACTTGCGTTCCCTCCCTGCCTTGGAACTCCTTGCTTTAGAACGCTACCCTTATGTGGTGGTGGTGTGATGAGACACATGCTAACATTTGTGCTTCATCTGCATAACTCCGGTGGCAAACATGGCATTTATACCTTATTTTACGAGTCCTCCGTTTATCTTTCTCCATCAGTGAAAAAAAATAAGAAGAAGAGAAGAAGAAGATGGAGGAAGAAGAGAAAAAAGAAAAAAGGGAGGATACCATTTTTATTTCTATCTCTCTCATCTTATCATCTATCACATCTCATACTTTTTCTCTCTTACTTTTTCTTTTCTTCCTATCTCTCTCCTCCTCCATCTCTCTCCACCTCATCTTAGAGATGTGAACATGATTTACCAGTAGTTGTAGTTGCTTGCTCAGTGACTAAGTTTGGAATGTTAAGCTCCCATTTATAGGGTCGGACATCCTCTGAAGCCCCTCTGCGCGCAGTTGATAGCTCAACCACATGATTGATCGAATGGTAGCAAACAATTAACCTCACCTATTCATGCCTTATAGGAAAAACGTAAAAGCATGAAAGAGACCCTTGATATTTTCATGGTTTTGGAGAATCATTTCACTCACTGTATTCAATATTTTACTAAGGAATGGAAAAAGATAAAAGTTAATGTACAATCAAAGAAAGAAGAAACTGAAGTGTTGCAGATATTCTTTGGTTGGGACTCACACAAAATGCATCATTGTTATAGTACATATGCATTAAAATAAGAAGAAAAGACAAAACATGTGAATGGGAAAATGGGTAATTTTGTTTTTGTTTTATAATAAAAATATATGTATATATAAAGTTTCAAAATTGATAAATGTAGTTTACATGGAAAGGGATGCAATAAGAAAAAACTAAATTCAAGTTGATTCGGTGAAAGTTCAAATCTGGTCCAATTTGAGTTTGATCGATATATTAAGGTAACCAAAGGCAAGGCAAGGCAAGTATTTCGGTTTAATCGATAACAGGGGTCGAGGCTCAGATGCACAATCAACAAGCAAGAAATGTCAAAGGCTAAACAATAAAGATCCCCCCGACATGCATATGCTTATTACATTCTTCCGTCCTATTTATAAGCATGGAAAAGAAGAAAAATCTTGGTCTTTTTTATAAGAACTAAATGAAAGTTTGAGCTGGATTAATTATTTTTTCCAATGATGTCCTTATTAATTCTAACTTGTAAAAAGTGACATCATTAATTTTTCTCTCTTTCTCACTTTCCAACACTAATAACAAAGGGTAATTTTGGAAGTTTATTTTGATTCAAGACATATTTAATGAATTTTATCTTGTTTAACTACATTTCTTAAACTATGTGAATTTTTTTTGTTGCTTATAAATAGGACCGGAGGGATTATAAGATAACATTGAGACTTATGTGGTGTCACTAAATATAAGCTAACTTTGCAAAAGTTAATCTTTTTTTCATATTTGTCATTGCATTTATTTTTTTTTCAATTCCAAAATTTTGAAATTGAAACTCATTTTTACTCTCTTTCATCTTTGTACTACTCACTTAAATATGAGTAAATATAGAAGATTGTATCATTTTTCAAAAACAAATGCATCAATTAAGGCCTTTTAATAAATGTGATTTTTACAACTTCATCTTATAATTAGAGACGGAGTAATATTAATGCTGGTAGATTAGAAACAAAGTGACATCAAGGCCCCTTTTAACCAATATTTACATGTAAGTGTTGTATGTACAAGACATGATTAATGAGTAAAATAAGAAACAAATGCTTACGATCAAAATCAAAAGAAAAAGAAACGTCCCTAACTCAGATTCAGTTTTGGAAACATATGCTTTTGAGAAAGAGAGGTCCCTCCTACACCCAAAATAGTCTCTGCATGCAACTGCAACTGTTTACACACTATACTTTTCTTTTGGAACTCATTAATGCACCATCATCTTCCTTAAATAATTGTGGTCACAATTAAAAAAAAAAATTTGACTCATTCACACCTCATTTTATATATTATATCTCATTTCACTCACTTTATCTTTTTATTTGTCTCGTATTTTCTTATCTTATTTATCTCTCATTTCACTCTTATCTTTAATTAGCTTATTAAAAACAGTGCAAGTGTTTTTAGAAAGTGAATGAAACTTTTTAAAAAGAATCATGGGTATGGATATCCGGGGTAAGAACGGGTATAAAGTCATTGAGAAATTTCTGATGGAAAAAATTGTGTATGAAATTTTGAAAAAATAAATAAATTTCGATACTACTTGGTACTTTTTGGTTACTACTTAATTAAGTTCTTTTTTGGTACTTTTTTTTTCCGAAAGTTAAATAGATAAATATATATATAAGAAACGTTGAAAAACAACCCTATCAACATGGGTACAGTAACCTGTGAAACACCTGATAAAACTCAGCTCATATAACAAGAATCTCTCTAAAAACCTTCCAAAGAACACGAAAAACCTAACACGTGGATAGTAAAAACCTACTCTTCTAGAGAGGTCTCCATAAAAGTCCGAAAAAAAAGTGACAAATTCAATTGACGGGACCTATTAAACCGCTCGATGTAACACCCCGATTTCGGTGGCGTCACTTTAGTAACCAATAGTAAACTTAATGCGGAAAAACGTGAAATATTTTTTTTTTCAATAATAACTAATACAAGACTGAATTAAATAAAACCCAAAAACGAAAAGCAATAGAACTAATATACAATATATAAACAGCCCCCACTGTAAGTAACAACCTCGTCACGAGTAACCTCCAGTGACGGAAAGAAAAGTGCAACGCCCGTAGGCAAAAGTACAAACCAAAAGAAAAGGTTAAGTGTCCGCAACACTATCCCTCAAAATGAGAATAAGCTGACCCATCGGCCTGAAACAAGACTTCCTAAGTCCAACCAACTCTCTGTGATTCCCGTAACCAAACCACACAAAAAGCTATAGGTGGGAAACTACCCTGTCCCGAATGAAACAAATGATGTTCAGAGCTAAGACTCTACTCCTACACTAATCCCATCTCGAGGAGCTCACACTAACACTCAATCCTACATGCTAGCGTGATCGTCGTCCGAATCTGAATCCAGAACGACTAAGTCTAGGTACATCCTCCGTCCTCCGCTCGCTATCGCGATGCGCTCCTGTTCCAGCATCCCAACTCTAGTTTCCCCCGAAGGGTGAACCGTCGTGAACTAGTCCGCCAAAGACATCTGACAAAGGGCGTTTGTTCGCCAAAGCACACACAGAAGACGCGAGGGTCAACTCCAAAGAATTAGGTAAATAATAGCAAGGATAGATACAGATAATAGGATAGCCACTTAGGCTTTTAGCTAGGGATAACATCCTAGGGTTGCATATCTCATGATGAATATAAACGACGATAAATCACAGTTAACATGCCTCAAATAGAATTAACAAGTATCAAACACACTCATCACTAAGTCAGTATGCATGTTGCATGAAATGATATGCAGGTTAACCCAGTTAACCACATGCATTTCGGAAAGGGATGGACATCAAACGGATCAGCCCTAACACCAGCCACGGTGGAACCATTTCGGCCCGCGTGCCTCTTACACCACACAAAGGTAGCCAGATCAGCAGTAAACCCGTAGGTCTGCCATTTCGGTATGCTACAAGAGACGTCTACAAACGCTCTTTCACGGCATTCCGGGTCTTATGACCATTTTGGAAACCGACGAGGTCGAGAGTACGTCCTGTGTTAATACCTCATTAATGTTGCATGTATGCAAAATGATTAGTCAAACAACGTCTCCGTCCTCACTCGACACGTCGCCACGTGTTCTAGGGAAGTTAAAGTCTCTAAAAGCTTACCCTAAGGTAAAGTCGATTCTGCGACCAAAAGACACACTTCATAACGACACATAGCTGCTCCAACAGCACCACAACAAACGCTGCTCCAACAGCACAATAACAAACGCTGCTCCAACAGCACAACAATAAACGCTGCTCCAACAGGACAACAACAAACGCTGCTCCAACAGCACAACAACAAACTCAACACTTGGATCCGACGACACTCCTCGTTTTTCCAAAACTATGATTTGACTTCCAATGCCTTCCTTCGAGGTTGTTATCATTACTTAAAGATTTTGAGGTTATTTAAGGTCTTATGAATTTTCTTTATAAAATAGATTCCATTTTGTCTTATCGCAAGTCTTATACATTTTCAGGATCTCCCAATCCCAAGTCGCTTCCAGAGGAGGTCTCGATCCACTAAACAAAATTAAGGCCCGAACCTCGTTCGTCCTATCAAACTTTCTCAAAACTCTCAAAATAAAATCGGCATGACCTGCCCGCTATTCTCACCATTCAGAATCTCAGATTCCAGTACAGAGCATATTTAAATCATCACAATCAACAACATGTCATATATCAATAAATCGCATCATAAACACTTAGCACTTAGCATATAAAGCATGCACCACACATACTAGATTACCCACATAGCACATAGCATGTAAGACAATCTCAAAAACATTCAGTAGATGAATCATCTACATTGTCAGCCGAAGCCTCAGAAAACATTTTCCAATCACACACAATTCCAGTGCATAAACAGTAAACAATGTCGAAACATCGACCCTAAGCATTAACTAGAGATTCAGTGAGAAGCCCTCACCTGTAGATTCTCCAGGACGATCTCCTAACACTGGTTCACAATCAAAGGCTTGCTCCTCTGGGAATTCCTCAAAATCACCTTTAGAGCAAAACCACAGAAATACTATCAGAGTCTATCGAAAACTAAGCTATCGATACTTACTAAGGTTACTCGAAGTAATCTATACTCTAAGGTACGATAATCTAGCGCGAAAGACAAGTTTTCGGAAAAGGAAATTTTCCTCTTCCCCCCTAATAGGGCTCGGCCACTTTGTGCAATTATGGGGCTCGGTTTTTCTTCGATCAAACTTGGTTCCTATGCTTTCATTAGCCGTAACTAAGGGTATTCTGAACTCGGAAAAATTATCGGATCAAAAACTGTCGCAGGGGTATTTTGGTCATGATTTTTAACTTAGGATTTTCAAAACTGAAATCCCAAAAACCAAATTTTGTAGGGACGTCACCAACGACGTTTATGACAACTAATCCTACTAGCACTAAGCTAAGGCGATAGTTTTCAGCCTAAAGGTTGAAGCTTTACTCCAAAAACTCCAAAAATGGGTATTTTAGGCTAAAATTGATTCCGGCGGAATTCCGGCGACATAACGGAAAATCTAATCCGGCAGAAGTGATCTTGGGCACATAAAGAAGAGGTTTAGAATCAGAAATGAAAGATTCAGGATAGTTTTGCAAAAACCCATAAACTATCAGCTCAGAAAAGTCTACAGAAAAGCTATGGAAAAAGCGATCAGAGGTAAGGATTAGCGACTATACCTCGAAACCTTGAAGCAGCAACTAACAGATCAACGATCAAGCAAGTAATGAAGAAAATTCTTCTTCCTTCTTCCTTGGATGAACTCGCGGCCTTGAGGAGAGAAAATGGAGGAGTTTTGTGTTTTTTTCTCACTTGTTTGCTATATATAGAAGATGGAAATTCGCGGGAAAATGAAAGTTTCGCGAATCTGATTTTTCCGGCGTCATTCTCCGTGAATTAATAGATATGTTTTGGCGAAAGAATTCCAAAACTAAAATGAGGTCTCTTTGTATTTTTGGCAACTAAAGCATAGTCGGTATAAAACTATTTTACCCGATAAGTTGCTTTTTGCATCGAAAGTCGGAATGGAAAACTTCCTTCGGAAGAAAGATTGAAATCATCAAGAGAAATGGGTGTACGCGTGTAGAATATTCATTTGAAGCTCTGAATAGATAAAGTCTTCATTGTCGAGAAATTCTAGGGTTTTGAAATACCAGGGATTCGGTTTCGGCAAACTTCCGATGATTGGAATCGGACGTTCGTAGATCCTAGAGTTTCGCCTCGAAATGATGGTGATATATGGAAAAAGAGAAGTTCTAACATTTCTCTGAAGATTTTTGGAATTAACTTCCATCGTGCCTAAAAGTGAAAATTAGCTATATACTAGGGTTTCTGACCTAGGTTAAGCGTATAACGATCGTACTATAACTTTTATCGATCATGATGTAATCCTTTGACTTTTCCTGAACTTTCTCCTTCATAAATTTATTTCATTTGGTAAACTCTAGTTCAGGTTTCCCTTCACAATACATCAACCCTAATCGTAAATGGAAATCTCTTCCACTGATCCTAAGCTTAAAATCTTGGGTCTTACACTCGACACCTGCAAACATAGACTCAAACCAAAAGAGCATACCAAAAGCCTGAACAGATAAAACCCAACAACGCTATATAGCTGACACAAAAAACAAGATAAAAAAAGACATGAAAGAAAGCCCAGGCTCCAAAAGGCCTCCAGACCCTCAGCAGCGGCCCAAAAGAAGATCTCCCAACCTAATCCATGCAGAAGCCAAGACGCTGAAGCCGAAAGGTGACCGTAGCAACAACAACCAAATTCAGGCTACAAACGACTTTTTTGGTACTTCTTAGGTATATATTAATCCAAACAAAATTTTCTAATTATTTTTATTCATGTTACTAGTATTGGGACCCGTGCGATGTACGGGGGTTATATCGTGTGTATTATTTTCAAGATTTGTGATATTTATGTTATATTTATTGAAAGAAAACTTATGAATTAAAAGACCAAAATTAAATTTAAATATTAGAAAACATAAATTTGTAATTTTTTAAGATGAATGTGTTTGTTTTTATTTTGTAAAAACCCAATTATTTTAGGCTTAAATATCCTTTTGGTCATTGAAATTGTAAATGGAATCAAACCTAGTCCCTGAAAAAATTTCGCATCAAATTGGGTCCCTAAAATTTTTTAAATCCAATTTAGGACAAACTGTGTTTCACTATGATGTGTTGTGAATTTAACACAGTCATCACTTTCACATAATCTCATTCATTTTATGTGTATTTTTAAAATCCTACATGTTATTTTAATTTTTATTATTTCTCACCCACCTCTTCATCTTCATCTTGTTCATCTTCTTCCAGTTCCTCTTCTTCCATCAAACCCAGCAGTCCAGAACCACCATTACCACCTCTTCTCTCTTCCTTGTCGTCCCTCTCCTCTAACCCACCATACAGGAACTTATAGTGAGAGAATTTTCCATTTTGTCTCTTCCTCCTCCTCCCCTTCATACCAGGAACAACAAAGCCAATGTATGGACCATAAAGCCACCTCAAACCACAGCCTCCATTCATCTTCTTCAGCATATCAGCTAAGAACTCGAGAGGTTAACCAAACTCCAACATTCATCCATCATCTTCTCCCCCTCCCCCACCCCACCCTCACCTCCACCCAAAACCACCACCAAACCACCACCCACCACCAGAACCACCCCACAGATAGAACCCACCCGTAACCGAACCCACCACCACCCTGTGGTTCTAGTCTCGATCACATTCACACCTTTCCCCTCCGTCGCAACCAACCATCCACCGCCAGATCCCTTTAACAAGGAGGAGATGAAGAAGAGAAACCACCAACTATGACCCAATATCCAACCTTTAATTTACACTCAAGATTGAGAAGAGGAGGTCGAGAGCTTTGAGAACTTGCCTTTTTTTTCAGAACATAGCTCGTTGGAGAGGATGGCGATGGTGGCGTCGGTGGTTGTCAATGTCAACGGCGACTAATCATCAAATTGGTTAAGGGGGTTTATAGCTTGCTTCAAGTGGAGTTCATTCTTGGTGTTGGTTTCATCATTGGCTCAGCCATATCGCCAGAAAGCATGAGAGAAGTTGACGGTGGTTGGCGGCTGATGAGAAATATTTTACCCACTTTTCATAACCTTGCCATTGATGATGATTCTTTAAGCTTAATTGACTATGTTTGGAAAAGATTTATATTATGAGGTACAATTAAGTTTATTATTATATTCATGTTATATTTTGCAGCAATGGCATTTTGGAAATTACGGAATGAAGATTGAATTTGTGCTGAAGTGAAGATTGTATTTTATATGATATTAAGATATAATTTCGGAATAAATTATCTTTAGGATTCAAACTTATTTAAGTTTGTTATGTTAAGATTCTATCTTTAGGATTTATTTTTATCTTTTAGGATTTGATATTGATTAGGATTTGTGATCTCATGTACTATTTAAGGATTTGTGCTAAGACAAACAATTACCTTCTACCTACTACTTTATTATTTTAATGCAATTTCATTTTTCCGTAATATTAGAGTTCTGTTAGGGTTTATACTTTTAATCCATATGCTCTTCTCCAATAAAATTGCTGATTTCGCCCGGTCTATGGAAGGCTAATTTCCTTGGATCGAATTTCTTAATGTTTTTTCAATAATAATGATCTCATTGGGTGGTGTTATTTCACTTTGCAGCATCCTTCAATGCTGCTTCAGGAAGTTGGTGATGTTGTGTCAGTCTTGCTTGGTTTTGCACCTCCTTCCACACTCTCAGCTGCCAGCTCATCCAAGGTCCCCAAATGATCATCAGTGATGTTCATTTTCTAACCTTATTTGCACATCATGCTTTTTTAGAGGTTTGATTGATGATAATGTTTTGCTTTTTGCAGTTGAATGAGGTTCTGATTCCTAATCCATTCAATAGGCATCCCGCTATGTTTGTGCTGGAAGTGAATGGAATCAATGGTTTCTGGCCTTGGTTTTATGTATCACTCACTTATAGCAATAATTATTTGTGTTTAATTCTCTCCTAATTGTTAGTACTATTTTTACGAGTGATGGTTTTGTTGTTTTCTATTGTGAATATTTGCTCCATATACTGATTGCTTACAAGACATTTTTCACTCATTTCACTGCTTTTTTCTGTTCCACAAAATTAAATACACCTATAAGAAGAAGGAAAATCACTTCTGGGAAAAAATTCAAAATTTATTGCATATATCTTAAATGATGAGTTTGGTGTGGTTCTTGAGTCATTGCAAACTAATTGCATGTTGTTAAGCGTATCAAAGTTCATGAATGTCCTACAGGACATCACCTTAAGTCTATTTTGTATCTATCTTCTGTTATTTACTATTACTAGGTCTTTTTGGTGTATGAATTGGAATGTCATGATGCTTCCAGCAGTGTTACACATTTCATTTAATGTCATATTATCTATCTTCCACTATAATCTTCAAGAATCTATATTTAAGCATTACAAGGAGATGTTGCTGAGCAGTTATTAATTTCATGTATAACTTTTGCAATTTATACTTATTATTTATATCACGGTTTTTTAAAAAAATTGTTTGTTATGTCTAACCAAATTTTTAATTAATTTAAAATTGAATGTATATATAACCCATGATTTGCTTCCCTAAGATTTTTTTTGAAACCTCCCTAAGATCTTATTAACAACTTCAGTTAATTATCTATATCTACGTTTGATCATCACGGTTACTATTACATTAGACATCAATTTGAAATGTTTGCAACATTCCTATTACATATAGCTTACAAAATAATATCCTTGGTGCAAAATCATCTATTTAAAGTGTAAGATCATGTCAAAATACAACAATACTTTCTCTATTCTAAAAACTCCAACCTTCGATAAATTCTTGATATGTATATAACTACGTAGCACTAAACACAAATGAGAAATCATCAAATTAATCTTGTGTTAAATTTAATTAACTTTAAAAGTTACCGTTGACATGTATTAGTATTGTTTTAATACTCATGAAAAAAAACAAGAATTAGTATTGCAATTTGTAATGTAGTCAAATTGCTGGTATTGTCTATTCTAACTATATGAATCATGTTATTATAAAATGTGAGACATTTATATAAAATCATTTAAATTAAGATAGCAAAATTAAGAATTTAACATCCTAGTATTTTTCAAAAGACAATATTTTGGTAAAAGAAAATTTTACAATATTAAAAAAAGAAATTCACTCCACCAACAGAAAATTGACAGTGTATGTTATTTTTGTGACGGAAAAAAACCACTTCAATTCATGCCCAAAAAGCCTGTGATAGGAAGCTAGTTCCTGCCAAGTTAGAACATCTGTGACCTAATTAGAAATTTTGGGATATCTAAAGAAGAAACATAAAATTGGAGAGAAATGCAGAATTTTCTGAATCCTCTCATTAATCATAGAAATTGAAACATCGATCCCTCTCTCTGTGCTTTCTCCCCTTGAAAGGTGAATCTTTCTCTCCAATGATTGCTGCTTTGAATCCCAAAGTAAAATATAAGCAGCGGAGACACATCACACCACATAAATGTGAGAGGAAATTTTAACATTGAAGTTAGAAACTAGTTGAGATAGTTAACTACTTTCCTTTATGCAGTTCAAGTAATAGATATGGATATTGTTATTTAAACTGTAAATATAGTTGTTGAGTTTAGTTTGCTTAACCATAGGTTAGTTAAGAGTTGGTTAGGCTTTGGGTTGACTAACTAGATGGGTTGGTTAACTCAACTTGAGCTCTCCTTCACTGTATATAGCTGAGAGCAAAGCTTGTAGATACTCATTGAATCAGTTGATATCATTTTCATTCAATACAATCAAGTTTTCAGTTTCGTTTACTCTCAACTGTTTCTTTCTTCTTCTTCCTTCCGCTTTCAAGAATTGTTATGGTATCAGAGCTCTCTTAGAGCTCTGCTGCGCACATCAATGGCGGGTGAAGAACCAGCCTATCCCTTCACTGTGCAAGATGCACAAATCGTTTCTCATGCCTTCTATGTTCATCCAAACGAAAGCCCCTCCACCGTTCTGGTTTCACCACCGCTTTCAGAGGGGAATTACCACAACTGGGCGAGAGCCATGAGGATGAGTCTCTTGACTAAGAACAAGCTTGGTTTCATCGATGGGTCAATCGCTGAACTTCCGCAAGGACACCCCGTTCTTCCTTTCTTGCAACTTTGCAATGTCTTGGTGTTGAGTTGGATTATCAAGTCTTTGAGCCAAGAAATTGCGCAATCAATTCTCTGGCGCGAGAAAGCAACTGAGGTTTGGAGAGAGTTTCGCGAGCGTTTTTCCCAGGCAGATCTGTTCAGAATTTCAGAGCTTCAAGAAGAAATCTTCAGCTTGAAACAAGGTGATTCTTCTGTCACAAAATTCTATACAAGCATGAAAATTCTCTGGGATGAACTCGATATCTTGAATCCCCTACCTGTATGTACTTGCAACCCTAGATGTTCATGTGGTGCGATTAGCAACATTGAAGAGGAGAGAAACAAGAACCAAGTGGTTAGGTTTCTTAGGGGTTTAAACGATCAATTCTCAGGTGTAAGATCTCAGTTGATGTTGTTAGATTCTCTTCCTAATGTGAATCGAGTTTTTGCTTTGATTGCTCAACAAGAGAGGCAATTCTTGACTGAGAATGTGTCTGGATCAAAAGCACTGATGACTTCAAGAGAGAATGGGAATGAAAATAGAGGTTCAAACTCACATTCTGGTGGTTCTCATTCTGCCAATTCAAGCTCACATTCTGGGAATTCTGGTTCACATTCTGGGAACTCCAATTCTGGAAGCTGCAATAGTAGCTATGGTGGCAATCGGTACACAAACCAGAAGTGTTCATATTGTGGGAAAATGGGCCACACTGTTGAAGATTGCTACAAGAAGCATGGATTTCCACCAGGGTTCAAGTTTAAGAATCCCAAATATGCAAACAGGTCTGCAAACTGTGTTCATACCTCTGAGGAAGATCAAGGTAGTCAAGAGGGTACTTCTTCAGGCCAAGAAACTGCAAGGTTTGGCTTCACAGCTGATCAGTATCACCATTTGTTAGCACTCTTACCATCTCAGGAACAGAAAGGATCTTCATCTCATCAAGGAGCAAGTGTCAATTCCTGTGTCCAAGTTCTTCCCAACAAGAATGGTAATGGCAACTCACAGGAGGTTCCTACAAAGAATGGTAAAATTCACCCTCTTGATACTACTTGGATTCTAGATACAGGGGCAACTGATCATATATGTAATACTTTGGGTTATTTTAGCTCATATCAGCATGTAGGATCAATACATGTTTCTCTTCCAAATGGAATAGTTGAAATTGCCAAGATAAAAGGCACAATTCAACTTTCTCCTAATTTCATCATGACAAATGTTCTTTACTTACCCAATTTCCAGTTTAACCTCATTTCTGTTCATAAACTGGTGAAATGTTTGAAATACAAACTGACTTTTGAAGATGATACTTGTTTGATTCAGGATTCCAATGCTTGCAAGAAGATTGGCACAGCTAGAGCATATCATGGACTTTATATCTTTGATAGGTCCTCAGTTCATAAAGCTTCCACTTGTAAATCCACTTGTAACTCAATTTCTATTTCCTCTGAAAATAGTGTTAGTTCTCAGAGTTTAGTTTGTGCTTTCACTCCTAGTATGCCCAATTTATGGCATTATAGGTTAGGCCACCCTTCATTTGTTAAAGGCCAGTCAATAACTGAGTTGTTTCCTTATATCCATTGTACAAAAGATCATATATGTGATGTGTGTCCTGTTGCTAAACAAAAGAAGCTAAGTTTTCCATTGAGTAGTACTGTTTCTTCTGTTATTTTCCAACTCATACATGTGGACATTTGGGGTCCAGTATTTGTTCAATCTTTGCATGGTTATTCTTACTTTTTAACCATTGTGGATGACTACTCGAAATATACATGGGTTTATTTGTTGAAGTCAAAAGCTGAAGTGAAAACCTTAGTTCAAGATTTTTGTACTTTAGTAGAAAACCAGTATGGTGCTACTGTTAAAGTTGTTAGGAGTGACAATGGAAAAGAGTTTTCCCTAGGTCAATTTTATGCTTCCAAAGGAATCATACATCAAACTAGCTATGTGGAAACACCCCAACAGAAGTAGAAAGAAAACACCAACACATACTTAATGTAGCTAGAGCCCTGTTATTTCAAGCACATTTACCTAAGATCTTTTGGGCACATGCTATAATTCATTCCATTTTTCTCATAAATAGATTGCCCACCCCTGTGCTGAATAACACATGTCCTTTTCAGCTTTTACATCAAAAACTTCCAGATTTAACCTTCCTCAAAGTTTTTGGTTCTCTTTGTTTCTCTTCAACATTGACAAGCCATAGGACAAAGTTTGATCCCCGAGCCAAAAAGTGTATTTTTCTAGGTTTCAAGTCAGGAACTAAAGGCTACATTGCTTATGACTTGAAGACAAAAGACATTTCCATATCTAGAAATGTAGTGTTTCATGAGCATATTTTTCCTTATCAGCATTTATCATCTCAAGAGTATCCTGAATCCCAAGCTCTATCACAACCCTCCTTTCACTCTAGTGACCTCTTTGATTACACAGAACTTGATAGTCCTCTGCCTATTGCTCAGTCTACCACACAGCCTAGTTCACATGATGATATTCCTCAAAGCATACAGGGTAATGACCAAAGGGTATCGGGTAGAGTTAGGAGGCCACCTTCTTATCTCCAAGACTATCATTGTACCCTAGCTGCTACAGCTGCTGTGCCAACCCATTCTTCAAGCAAAGGTACATTACATCTTTTATCTAAAGTAATTTCTTACCATAAGTTGAGTGACTCTTATCAATCTTTCATCATGAACATCACTTCCATACTTGAGCCAACAAGATATTCTGAAGCAGTAAAATATGAGTGTTGGCAAAAGGCCATGCAACAGGAGCTGGATGCTTTAGCAAGGAACAATACTTGGGTCTTAGTTGACAAGCCTCCAGATAAGACACCAATAGGTTGTAAATGGGTTTACAAGATCAAGCACAAGCAAGATGGGACAATTGATCGATATAAGGCACGGTTAGTGGTCAAGGGCTATAGACAGGTTGAAGGGATTGACTACTTAGAAACTTTTTCTCCAGTGGCTAAGATGACTACTCTTAGAGTGTTATTGGCTTTAGTCTCAATCAACAATTGGTTTCTTCATCAGCTAGATGTGGATAATGCTTTCTTGCATGCTAGTTTAGATGAGGAAATATATATGTCATTGCCACAAGGACTCTCCACTTCTAAACCAAATCAAGTGTGTCTTCTTCAGAAATCCTTGTATGGATTAAAACAAGCTAGCAGGCAGTGGTTTGCAACTCTGAGTAGTTCTCTTTTGGCTCTTGGTTTCTCACAGAGCTTTGCTGATCACACACTGTACACTAAGAAATCAGTCTCAGGGTCTTTCACAGCTCTATTGTTGTATGTGGATGATGTATTATTAGCTGGTAATGACATGTGTGAGATACAACTTGTCAAAGATTCTCTTCATGCTCAATTTCGGATCAAGGACATTGGTGAAGCAAAGTTTTTCCTTGGTCTTGAAATAGCAAGATCTAAAGAAGGCATAATTTTGAATCAAAGGAAGTATGCTTTGGAGTTGCTTTCAGATTCTGGCTTGCTTGGTGGGAAGTCAGCTTCAACTCCTATGGATAGTTCACAGAAGCTAGGAGCTGATTCTGGGACTCCACTCTCAGATGTTGGATCTTATAGACGTCTCATAGGTAGACTCCTCTATCTCACCACCACACGCCCTGATATCTCCTTTGCAGTAAATCAACTCAGTCAATACCTCTCTGCTCCTACCACTGATCATGAGGCAGCAGCTCATGGAGTCCTGCGTTACATCAAGGGTAACCCAGGTTCAGGACTCTTCTATCCGGTCACTTCTTCATCTACACTTACTGCATTCAGTGACTCAGACTGGGCAGGTTGCATTGATACCCTCAAATCCATTACTGGATATTGCATGTTCTTAGGATCTTCTTTGATTTCATGGCGATCCAAGAAGCAATCCACTACTTCTCGTTCTTCCTGTGAAGCTGAATACAGAGCTATGGCTGCTGCAGTTTGTGAAGTACAGTGGCTGAGCTACATTCTGCATGATCTCCAGTCCTCTCTTACTTCACCTGTCTCTTTGTATTGTGACAATCAGTCAGCAATACACATTGCACACAACCCCAGCTTTCATGAACGCACAAAGCATATAGAGCTGGATTGTCACATTGTGCGTGAAAAGCTGCATCAAGGGCTAGTTCATCTTCTCCCTGTGACTTCTTCTTCTCAACTAGCAGACATTTTTACCAAACCTTTGACCCCAGCTCCATTTCGTTACCTCTTCTCCAAACTGGGCTTGTACGACATACTTGCTCCAGTTTGAGGGGGGCTAATAGATATGGATATTGTTAGTTAAACTGTAAATATAGTTGTTGAGTTTAGTTTGCTTAACCATAGGTTAGTTAAGAGTTGGTTAGGCTTTGGGTTAACTAACTAGATGGGTTGGTTAACTCAACTTGAGCTCTCCTTCACTGTATATAGCTGAGAGCAAAGCTTGTAGATACTCATTGAATCAGTTGATATCATTTTCATTCAATACAATCAAGTTTTCAGTTTCGTTTACTCTCAACTGTTTCTTTCTTCTTCTTCCTTCCGCTTTCAAGAATTGTTATCAAGTCACATAATTGGCTACTTGCCTTTTGCAAATTGTTGCAAATTCTAGAGATAATTCTGACATTCTGCTACTTGTTCAAGAAACCAGGTGTTAGGATTTGATAAATGCACCTGTTTAACCAGCGAGTGTCAAATAAGATGTTGTCGAAGAACTTGGTCTCATCTTTTTTTGAAATTAAAGGCAGAAGAACTTGGTCTCATTAACTACTGATCAGGCATTTAGTTCTCTATTGGAATGATTCTCTATTGCTATTGAGTAGTTTTGACATATTATGAAAAGATAGGCTCAATTTTACATTTTTCTTTAACTGTTCTCCATTTATTCAAACAAACTTTTGGTTTTGGGGTTAAGGCTAATAATAGTTTGTAGTGAAGACGTCATTCAATTAATATTTGATGTAGAGCCAAGCCAGTAGACAGTGATGGGACACATTTCTCCAGTGGGAGTCCTTGAGACTTGAGAGCATTTCCAAAGTGAAAAGGGCAGGGGGAAAAGTTACAGAATGGGTAAAGCGATGCAAATTCATGAGTATCTTAAATGTGGAGGAGGGGTAATGCTGCAGAGGTAGGCAAGGTCAAATATTTAGAAACTAGTCTTTACCTTGGCATATGAGAATTGCCTTATTTATATGATATGATATGATGTATGGTGGTCCTCATAGGTAGACAGTAGAATCAATTAGGGAATGAAGCAGGTAGGACTCATGTGTCATGTTAGAATAATGTTTTTTTTAAACTTTGGTGAAATTAAACTTGATAAAGTTAGATTTAATTTATCTTTGTAAATCCTATTGCTAAAGTAAGTTTATAAAATATATATATATTTTTTTTTTGTTAAGAACCTGCATCGATCAAAGTTTTTTTTAAGCTATCTCACCACCGACAGCAATAAGATTAAACCCCCGAAATTTTGAGATCATGTTAAATTAGTAAACATCTTTTTATAAATTCTTCTTCATACAAATCGCTATGAATCGAATTTTATATTTGATTTTTAAAGAGCTCAATTTTCTACCAGTTGTATAACACTTTTAGTGTTGAGTGATATCATTGTTCAGTAGACATACTAAGTTTTTTTAATTCAGGAATGAGAGACAAACACACACCTCCTTGTATATCTACTATCTATGTCAATGTTGTATCAAATTAAACGACAACCCTGTAAATTGTAGTAATTTTATAAAAGAAATTGTTTATATAAGCAATGAAGGAATTATTTTTATTATTTAAAATCAAAATTATTTTACCCTAAGATTATAAAGTGTTTATATACTTTTAAAAACATTGTTTATATAAAATGAGTATCGTTAAAAAAAACTTTATGAATGATAGACATAGACTTATAATTATATCTAGCAAAATGCTTCCGACCCAACTTGGGATGTCAATGGGTACACCACCTGCTCCACATGTAAAAATTTATACTCATACTCGCTCCATACCCACATGGATATCCACTAAGTGAGTTACTGGATTTTAAAATATCCGTGGATATCCATGGGCTCCCGACACCCATGAAACATAAATGATTTGTTCAAAATAAAATTTAATATTGGACTTTACAGTCAATCAATGTGTACAGGAAAATACTTCTTTTCTACGCTTTTTAGGTCTAAAGGCTTCTTTTTACAATTACCATTGTATAAGTTTATTTGAAAGAGAACTATAACTCAAACACAAATAGGGGATGTATCTTATGAGAAATGTCATGTTATGTGAAAACATGAGAATAAATCACCGACCGTTAGATCTAATCATGAACGGTCCCGATTAAAACATTAAGTCATATGACATTTTTAAGTGATCACGTGACTATCACATGACTATTTAAATCTTTTAATCTAAACCATTCATAATTAGATCTAACGGTCGTGATTTATTCTTATTTTCTCACATAAAAATATCATTCTCATAAGAGCATCTCTAATGCATGGTTGCTAGTTGGGTTGCTTAAATGCTATTCTGGTGGGTCCAGACTGCCACATAGGATTTAAGCAACTCATAAGCAACCCATACAGAATTCACTCCAGTGCATGGTTGCTTATTTTACTTTTAGCTGGACCCCACTATACTTCATATATTTATATTATTATATTTACACTGATTTAAATTTAAATATTAATTAATTTTTATAACAATATAATTATTATTTATATGTGAATGAGAAAAGAAAAGTAACATCAAATATCTTTTTTTTTTAATTTGGGCCAAACGACCCAAATTAACCCTAAATATTTATCCTAAAAAAAACCCTAAATCATCACCATTATTTTATTTCAGCCGTTTCTCTCTCACTCTCATCAATAAAAAAATACAAAACGACCCAAAAATACCCAAAACGACAGCTCACATTCACTCAGCCTTTCAAAACGCTCCTCAAATTAAACAAAACGCATTCACTCTCCCTCACCAACCAATGCTTTCTCTCTCACACGCTCCTCTTTCTCTCCTCTCAAAACTCATTCATGTTCATTCACTCTCCCTCACCCTCTGAAAACCGCCCTCTTCCTCTCTTCTCATACCCAGATCGAAAACCGCTCTCTTCCTCTCCTCTCAAACCCAGATTGAAAGTCGTCCTCTCCTTCTGCTCTCTAACCCAGATCGAAAACCGTCATCTTCAATCAGTGCATGTAAGGTTCGAAGCCGCCAGATGAAGGATCGACGCCGCCAGATGGAAGGTTCGAAGCCGCCAGATCGGACATGCAAGTCTCCTCTTCCTCTTCTCTGAACACGGATCGGAGGTTCAAGACATGCAAGCCGCCAGATTGAACCTAGATCGGAGATTCAGTGTATTTTTTTGTTGGGTTCATGTATTCAGACTTCATTTTTGTAATTAATTTCTTCTATTTTTGTGGATATTTTTCTTGTGTCTGTGTTTAATAAATTTCTCCCTTCTTCTGTGTGCTTATCTCCTTCAACGATTTGTGTTTCCCTCCCCTTTTAACGATTTTCTGTTGCTGAATGGAAAGAGAAAAAACCATTTTTTACTGCCTGCAGCAAGCTAAGGAGCGTTGCTTATTTAAGCAACGTTGCTTAGCTTTGAGCTCTAAGCAACGCCACCTTAGCAAGCTCCAATGGGGCAGAAAAATAAGAAACGTGCCTTAACTTAAGCAACCCTGCTAAGCAACTCCCGTTGGAGTTGCTCTAAGATACATCATATATATATATATATATATATCTATCTATATATATTAGAAAAGAACAACTTCTAGCATGACGTGTCGCTCTCACAGGCCAAGTTAGTGACGTGTCGCTCCCAGATTAATTCTCACCTAATATTTTACATGTAAGCTCTTTCTCCTTGGCCCCACTTGCCACATGTGCCATGATTTTTCCTTACCTTATTTCTCCTTAATAAAAAAATACATTTTTAAATTTTAGATTTGATTAGGATTTAGGTTTTTTATTTCTTGATTTTATCTTAACTTATTTTTGATTTATTTTTAGAGTATTAATTAATTTTTATGGTATTTTTATTGAATTTTCGGATTTTTAATTAATTCCGGATTTTATGCGTTTTTATTGTGATTTGCTAGATTTTGATAGTTTTTATTTAGTACATTTTTTAATTTTAGATTTGATTAGGATTTATGTTGTTTATTTCTGTATTTTATCTTAATTTATATTATTATTTATTTTTAGAGTATTAATTATTTTTTATGTTATTTTTAATGAATTTTCGAATTTTTAATTAATTCCGGATTTTATGAGTTTTTATTGTGATTTGCTAGATTTTGATAGTTTTTATCTATATTTATTTAGTACATTTTTAAATGTTATATCAATATATATTAGAAAAAAAGAACTTCTATTAGGCAGATTTAGTGACGTGTCATTTTCACGTTAATTCTCAGAAAAAAATTCCACGTGTCATTTTCAGGTTAATTTGCATAAAAAAAATACATTTATAAATTTTAGATTTGATTAGAATTTAGGTTGTTTATTTCTTGATTTTATCTTAATTTATTTTTGATTTATTTTTAGAGTATTAATTAATTTTTATGGTATTTTTATTGAATTTTTGGATTTTTAATTAATTCAAGATTTTATGAGTTTTTATTGTGATTTGCTAGATTTTGATCGTTTTTATCTATATTTATTTAGTACCTTTTTAAATTTTAGATTTGATTAGGATTTAGGTTGTTTATTTCAGGATTTTATCTTAATTTATCTTATTATTTATTTTTAGAGTATTAGTTAATTTTTATGGTATTTTTATTGAATTTTCGGATTTTTAATTAATTCAAGATTTTATGAGTTTTTATTGTGATTTCTAGATATTTGTAGTTTTTATCTATCTTAATTTAGTAGCTTTTTAAATTTTAGATTTGATTTAAAAGAATTGTCCTAATTATCTAAGATTTACCTAGATTACTCCTTACTAAATTTATTTCATCATGATTTAAATAGATTATTAATATCTGAAATTCTTTTTCAATAAATTTTAAAAGTTTAAAAAACTAAAAATTCAATAAAAATACCTTAAAAATTAATTAATAAAAACTAACAAATCACAATAAAAACTCATAAAATCCTTAATTAAATAAAAATCCGAAAATTCAATAAAAATAAAATAAAATTTAATTAATACTCTAAAAATAATCTTTTTTTTACCTAAAATTTATTTCCATAACAAATCTTGAAACCAATTTTTTAAATTTAATTTTAAATTTGAGAAACTTTTTCATAAAATATTAAAATTTTAAAAGATTTGCCTTAATTATCTAAGATTTATCTAAATTGCTCCTTACTAATATTGCATCAGTCATCTCCTCCCCTACATGTCTCTACTGTGAACCGGTTGACATGGAGGAAAAATGAGGAAGATTACTCGAGTATGCAACTTGCTTAATGTGTTGATAATTGTGTAAGTGTTTGACATAAATGTTTATGCTTCGCTTCCTAAAGGTTTTTTTGTTGCTGAATTTGATTAACCTAATTAGTGAGCACTATATTTGGTAGTGTTGATTCAATTCCTAAAAGTCATGTCCTTTAATTTTCTCTTAATTTGTTCATTGTTCCCTATTTTGTGATTGTTTTGTTTAATTTCATATATGCTTTAGTATTTGTTGGTGGTCTCTGTGATGCTTCCATATCTCTTAAATAAACTAATGTTGTGATGCTTTCTCTTATGCAACCCTTATTCTGAATGTTCTTAATCTGCCAATTGATAGCAGACTTACATGCTTTTATCCTTCCCATTGCAAGTTTATTTAATTGCATCATTATCTTCCAGTTTTGGCTGTCAAAACTTCATCTACAATGTCAGCATCATGAAGGCAGAGAAACTCTTTCAGAAGAAGGGACGTCCAACAAATTTGACCCAGGATCCCACATAAAGAAATGAGATTTAGGTAAGATACTTATTCATATGATTGCTTTCAATTCCAGATTTTGCTATTTTTCTTATTAATTAATAGCTTTTTTTTGTTGTCAATTGTAAATCGCTTTTAGACATAGCTATTGTCTCTTTTATTTTGCTTTACTATCTCAATAGTGGAATCTTTTTTCAATTAGTACATGGGTTAAAATTCTAAATTTGCTTAACTAAATGTCTGATTCTATTTGATTTTCAGGCAGTTTCCTATTTGGCTCAAGAATGTTTAGGGTTATGGTCCGGGAACTGCATCTTTATACCTGTCACATCCATGGGTATTAGTTGTACTCATAGCTGCATCTTTATAACTCATAAGTTACATTTAGTTTGCCTTCATAACTGATACTTGAACTTTTGCTTAGTGGGAAGCAAGCCTTAACACAGTTAATGAGCTGAATGGAAAGGGAATGTGGATAAGGAGAATGAATCATATAAAATTTCCTTATTTTCATTCACCAATTTATGGCCTTTGCTCTTGCTATCTCATTTCTTGCTGATAAATTTATAACTACTGATTTGTGTTGATTTTGGATCTTAGAATTATTAATCTGATTAAATAAGTAACTTTTCTCGCATGTGGTTCATTATACTTTTCGTCTCCATTTTTTTACTGCAATTCTTGATTTGATGTGGAATGAGGTTAGGATATAAGATTGGTGACAGAATGAACTGTTCTTGGTTCATATAATGAGGATAGGGACTTTGCTGAGCTCTATGGACATCACTTCTCATCCCAATTTTAGGTAAGGGAAGAAATTTATTATAGCCTTCACACATTCTGATTGCTTAGTATAAAAAGATTATTAACTCTTATCCGGGTTTTATGGACTTGCATGTCTGTTGCTCACCTTTTTTTTTGGTATTTCAATTGTTTTCCACTACCTAAACATTATTTCATTGTTCCTTTCAATCTGTTTTGTCCATCTCACATGTGAAATGTAAGCTCTTGCTTGGTTTGCAATTTGGTTTTGTATTTTTTTTTCTATAACAGATGCATCATCTTGCACAATTTAATATCATTCCCAATGTTGTAGAGTAAAAGAAAGACATTGATGCTCCAAACTACCAAAGAAGCATGACGATGATTGATGATATGTGATCGATTTGCAAGAAATGGAGCATGAGTTCTACACCAAGAATAGTATAAAATGTGTTATTCTAAATACAGTTGGTGGCTATTATACAGCTCTAAAGGACCACACTTCTTGATAAATGGTGGCAAAAAAGAGCATGCAAAGATCAATGTTTGTTGTAATGATGTTTCAAGGTGTTGCCACCTATGTATAAGTAAATCCTTCTCCTATTTTGACATGTGTTACACTGAAAATTTTAAAATCTTCTTTTTAACTTTAGAGATTTTTATATGCATATGTAACGTGACATATTGTTTTATATAAAAAGTATCATTACATTTTTTTTAAACAATCATTATACTCTAATATTGTGTTAAATTACAAATAAAATCAAATGAGATATCAACCGAATGCATTCAGTTATAAATGGAGAGGAGAAATTTCTGCACCAAAAATTTATTACCAAAACAAATCTATGTTGGCTCATTTAAAAATTTTAAATATGAGAAACTTTTTCATAAAATATTAAAATCTTCTTTTCAACTTTAGAGATTTCTTTATGTATATGTAACGTGAGATTTTATTTTATATAAAAAGTATCACTATATTTTTTTAAACAATCATTATATTCTAAACTAATTGATTGATATTATGTTAAATTTCAAATAAAATCAAATGGGATACCAACTGAATGCATTCAGTTATAAATGGAGAGGAGAAATTTCTGCACCTAAAATTTATTGCCCAAACAAATCTATGTTGGCTAATTTGAAATCTATGCAAAATTATTTTTGTCGGTTTAAGGTTCGTAAATTTTGTACAAAATCTGATATATTGCTATTTTATGACTTCAAATAAACAAAATGATGTCATATTTTATGATTTATCTTTCACAACCCCAATTTGTGCTACTATCACATTCTTTTTTTCCCATGTTAATATGTGTTTATCATCTGCTTTATTATAATTGTTCTTACATTCTTAGTATGTTAAATTTTTTATAATTTAAAATATGATCGATGTATCAAATACAATAGACACATTCTTTTTTTTTCCATGATTAATATGTGTTTATCATCTGCTTCATTAAGATTTTTCTTACATTTTTAGTATCTTAAATTTTTTTATAATTTAAAATATAATCGATGTATCAAATACAATAAACATATTCCCCGTGCAACGTACGGGTAAAAATAACACTAGTTTATATATATAAAAGATATTTTAGTATTTTCTACATCGAGTGGGTATCAATTTGTATGGATACATCAATATCCGTACCCGCCCCATTAATAAATGGACAGTGGAAATATCCATTAAATAGATCCGTGGATACCTGTGGGCACGAGTAATTTTATCCATAGTGAATTTTTATCCGCGAGTATCTACGGGTGTGAGTAATTTTGACATCTCTAGACCCAACTGATTCACTATTAACCTTCCAAAATGCAGGTTGGGTTCAACTAATCCACACTTAGAATTTAAGTTCAAATTCTTAACCTAACCCACTAAAAAACGTGTGTCAAACCCATTTTACCACTTTCGTATCTATCCATGGTTTCTTACAACTCATTTGACAATTCCACATACATCGAAATTTAATTATATATGTTAGTTATGTTATTATAATTTCTCTGGAAATAGTTGTGCACCATATTTTATCAATATAAAAACACCATATTTTATCAAGATAAAAATGACCATATCCACAAAACAGAAAGATGGAGTATTTCCGGTTATAACTTTTACCAAACTAACCATTTTGCTTATTCTACTATCCAAAAGGGGAATTGGATTTTATCATCCCACCTATTAGATCTCTCACCCCACTTTAAAGTGGGGAAATACGAAAATACTCTGCAATTAAATACTTTGAAATCTAAGATACCTGGGGACAGTGGCGGAACCAGGATTTTCGTGGAGCCTGGGCAAAATTAAGTCTAATCTAAGCCTAACTGTCCACACATGACGTCTGACCCATGATTTTAAATTGCGGGTTCGGTTCACGGTACGTGGCTCCGTCACTGGCAGGTCCATTTTAAAAAGTTGTTTTACTTAGTTGAAACCTTAAGATCGATCTATTCACTAAACAATGTCGCACTATACATAGCAGCCTCAACGCCTTCTTCACATAATAGTCAATCTCGGATTGCGACACGTCGTAGCCGACCTCAAAATTGAGATAGTGGAATAGCTTATAGCGGGATTACCGCTATTTTAATTTTTAACATGTAATTTTATATAATTAATAGTTTAACACTATTTACATATACATATAAATACTAAAAAAATGACCAATACATCACGCTTTTTATGATTAAAACTGGCTTTTTTATTATAAGTTATCCAGCAAGTGAAATGGGAAGTAATAGAGGATAGTGGATATATCACGTTTTATTTCCATTTAAAAGTAATAAGATAATTTTTTTAAAAAAAATAGCATTTACTTACCTTAATGGTTTACAGCTGTAGACACAAAAGTAAAACATGTTACAGCTATATGACAAATATAACTCCTATATGACTTTTTTTATGATAAGAGAAAAATAACAAACACAATTTATGCTTCAGGTCAAAGAACGGGCTCCCAAGACACAAAATTTATATTACTTCTTCTTCTTCTTAACCAGTGTTGCTGCAAGCCTGCAAGGACGCACAGATTTCGTTTGCGAGCTTCCTACTACCACCATGGCACTCACTGCTGCATCTCGTTTCCCCTTGCCTTTACCTTTAAATTTTGTCCTTTTTTCTTTGTTTTTTTTAGTCCAAAACATAACTTGGTCCAAAGAAAATTTTATTTTTTTTCCCCGGAGCTCGGGCATAGGCCCGAGCTCGCCGGGCGGTGAATCCGCCCATGCCTGGGGTGCCAAATCCCTTCCCTGGGGTGGCAAATTCAATTCTCATCCAAAAGGCCATGTTTAGACTTGGGAAGATAAACTGCACTTTCTCTCTATCGTAGGCGTTTGGTAGAAGGTTGAGAAATACATTCCCGAGAATATTATTCTCGGCAATCTGATTGTTGGAAATATCATTCCTAGGTAAGACTTACATACTGTTTGGTTCAAATGAGGGGAGGGGAGGGGAGGGATTTTAATGGAGGGGAGGGGAGGGGAGGGGAAGGGAGGGGAGAGATTTTAATACTTATTACGTTTGGTTCATAGAAGAGAGGGAAGGGAAAATAACTTTTTTTTTATTTGGTTCATGAGGGGAGGGAAGATATTTTATAATTAAAATTACTTTTATACCTATCATCAACAAAACTGCAAGATTTATTACCAGTAATAATGTCAACTATTTCATCAATTTAAACAAAACATATGAAAAAAAAAAAAAGAAAGAAAGGAACAGGGGACATGGAAACAGCAAGAAAAACGCAAAAGAACACCTACTGCTGCCCCACGAATCCAATCACAAAATGAGAACCAATCACCATCGTGGAAGAAACATCCTGTAGGACTAGGCCAAAAGTTATCCAGTGCCAAAGAAGAAGGAGAAACTCAGTGCATAATTACACAACAAACCAGTGGAGCAATGAAGGAAAAAACAACCCACAGCAAACCAGGTGAAATATCAGACCCACAATCAAGTTCACACAGTAACAAAAACAAAACTAGTAATCAAACAAAAAGGGCTATATAGATAAAAACATGACCGATTGATCAATCAACTGCATGCAGTGCCGACGGCGGAGAAAGAGATCGGAGAGGGGGCAGCAGTGTTTGGTTTGAAGAAGGAAGAAAATAACGTGAAATGAAGAAGGAAACCCTAGGATAAAAGATTGGAATTTTTAAATTTGAGTAGGGTTATTTTTGTCTGAAATTTATTTCCCCTCCTAATTCCCCCACTTTTGGAGGGATCAAAAAATTGAGATTGGAGGGATTTTGCTCCCCTCCATTCCCCTCCCCTCCCCTCCTAAAGTGTGTTTGATTAGGATTTAATATTCCCGGAAATATTTTTAAATTTTATTTAATTTAAAAATTCAAAAATTCAAAATGATAAAACAAATGATGGAATTTGTGAGTAGTGGGAAGTTATATTCACTTTCCCATGGGAATGCAAGATTCACAACCCATTTCATGGGAATCAGATGACGGAAGTTATGGAAGTTATGTCATTCTCGGGAATGTTTTATGTCTGAACTCTGGACATCCAATTTTCAACCTTGTAACAAACACGGGATATGATTCCCTACCTTTACATTACCGAGAATGTATTTCCCAACACCTTGTACAAAACGCCCCATATAAAATTGACCTTTGACCACCCATACTTTACTCCATCCACACTAATTAAAGAAAGAAACTACAGCAATTATCAAATTAACTAAGGGTAATTAATTATATTCATACACGTGGAAAGACAAGCAAAGCAACATCCGAGCTCCATTCCAATAATACAAATTGCCTACCACTGCTTGTCTTACCTCAAGTCAATAGAATCATGAAATAGCCATTGATTCATCATATAGGATAGGATTCTACAGTATATCTTGGAAATTACAATACGAGGATAATTATTTCACTTCAAACCATATGCTATTCTTTCTCATCATCTGCCCAATGTCTCCATCGATCCAGGCATGTATATTGATATCATATGATACATGGTGATAGAATAAATACTTAAAAAACTTATATTTTGATGATGGAAAAGTCCAGGTCTCAATTACCATGTGTGGACTTCAATCGGTATGGAGTAAAATGGTCTTCATCATGATTAACATGAATCTAATATGCAAGTTCGATGAGATTCAAGGGAGGGATAGAAAGACACTTTTTGTTCTAGCGGGAGCTAGACTTTATTTAAGGGAAATTGTGTCATTTGAGCAGAAAAATTTAGGGTACGTACTTGTAATACCAGTTCCTTGCATTAATTAATTAAATATTAACACACGTTAGGATAATGTCTCCACCTCATATCTTTCATATAGTTCTCTCATGAATAAAGTATCATCTCATTAATCCAAATATCAATCCCCCTGATCAATTAAGAAATTAAAGTTTATGGTTGTCATTGTAGGCGTGGGGCTGATAGCTCAATTTTGCAGGTCTTGATGCCATCCATATCTTCCTCTCTGTTATGTATTGTAATTAGGAGAGTCTAAATTGAATTTTGTACCACACATTGAGGCTTTCAGTGGACTAAGTTTTTCACAAGGTGGTGTTGCGACGCCCATGTGCTTTTCCTTCACCTTTCATCCCATTTGCCAGCAACTTTGTGTAGACAAGCTTATGGGGTGATTAAAGTAAATTTTGATGCGTTCTGCTCTTCTAAGGGGGTGGATGGTTTTCGGCCTTGTTGAAGGCAAGCTTAAATATGTTGTTCCTGTTTTAAACAGCAGCCATGCCCCCTAGTTCCAATTAAAATATGCAAAGTGTAATAGGCTGCCATGTCATCTCGTAGCATAGTAAGTCTTGTATTTCACATTTTGGTCCCTATACTTCTTAAAAATTTCACTTTATCCCCCAACTAATAACATGTTTTAATTTGTTTTTTTGAATTTTGAAATATCTGATTTAATATAAATTCTTACTAACTATCAACCTAATAAGTCATGAACCCTAATCCCTAATTCTTGAAAGCTATCAAATTCATCTCTGTTCTGTTCAGTGGCCACCTCGTCGGTGTAGCTCATGGTGTGGTCGTCCACATCCCCCCTCCCCCTGATGGTGTTGCCACATTCGCGATCCATCACCAAAGTTGATTTGCTTCCATCGCGATTTGCTCCATTCATCATCTTCGACTGATGGCTCTTCATCTTTCTCGAATACCATAGCCTCGCTACCTATCTTCCTCAGACGGTACCTATCTTCAACTTTAAAACACTAATCAGCACAACCACACGATGATAACCCTAAATTCGAAGAACTGACTATCTGGGCTTGAACCCTAGGCCAGTACAAATCGACATTTCGCGAAATTATCAAGGTTAGGTTTTGTGAGTTTGACTAATTTTCTTAATCCAACAATTAATTTGTTCATCGACTAGTTTTGTTTGACATTGAAATAATGTTGTTGATTATCAGGAAATTGAGTTGATCTCTGAAGTGTTTACCAAAGATTGAGTAATTTCGGTGCTGAGGCAAAGCAAACACAAGGTATGTATTCAAACTTTGCAAATGCCTTTCTCCATTTGGGCTGGGAATTTTTTCTTGGATTGGACTAAGATGATGGGGATGTATATTGTGATGAATATGTGTTGCATAATACATGTCTTTATCTACCAAATTATTGGAGTTTAGAATCATATAATTTGATGTGTTTGATCTCTTTATTTCGTTACTGCTAGTAGTATTTCCTGTTTTCATTCACTTCTTATTGGCAATAAATCAGTTGTTATCACCTCAATGAGTTCGATGAGTCTAACTTGTTGGTTGTTTTGGCATTCTGTGGTATAGTAGATTTAACTTCCATGTGTTCAAATTAACAAATATTATTAGGTCATACAAAGTTTCTTCAATCTGATTTTAGTGTTAACTTCCCTTTATTGTGTTAGGCAATGGAGAATTCATCATCTTCCTTTGTCACGAAAAGCACATCATCAATTAGGGGGTCCAACAAGCAGATATGCTTATGTGGTGATCCTTGTACTGTCAGAGTTTCTAAAACTGAAAAGAACCCAGGGAGGATATTTTTTGGTTGTCATAAATATGGTGGACCTCTGGATAATTGTGACTTCTTTATTTGGTGTGTTGAGACAAATCCAGTATCGACGAAGCTAATCAATGATCTAGTGATGAAGAACAGGCAAGAGTATTGTCTTTCAAGAAAGGCTTGTTTGATACAAATCAAAACTTGGAATCTACCATACGATAAGTTCATTATGAATAAGTTAAGGAAATTGGCAGCTTTTGTATGTTGTTTTGTTGTGTCTTTAGTTTTGATTCTATTGAGTTACATTTCATAAACAGAATAGGAGTTGTGTTTTTTTTCTAAGGAATGGTTGGATTGTATGTGGGTTGTTATCATTCAGCTTTATGTATCAAGATCTTTTAATTGGATGCCAGTGGAACTAATCTTTTTTTCTGGTTGAATTGCGTGAAAGTTGTTTAGTCACTGTCGTGAATTCATAATTGCATGTGTTTGTTATAGAAACCTATAACACTACTTCATATATTTAACCTCTTAATGCTTGAGTGATGTTTAGGACGATAAAACACGACACTTATTTAACCTCCTTACAGGTTCATCGTATTCCATACCACTTTCAAGATGTGGAAGCAAAATACATAGACCAGATAGTTAACAAATCCAAAGAAATCAAGTTGTTTCTTTTTCTCTGTACAATTTGAGAAAGTTACGCAAAAGAAAGACTTGATAGTTAATCAACTAACTGGAGGATAAGGAAATCTCAATAAAATGAGAAATAACAAAAATTAGAGCGGATTGTAACTTTGAGTATCACAAATTTATTAATAGGGGTACTGATAAAGGTTTTTCCCTTGTTTGCACTACTTTGGAACTAAAGCCTTAAGATTCAATCGTAGCAACCAGATACGGGTTTTGTCGTCCTCTGAGAGATATAATACTTATGACGTTCAATAGTTATCAAGCTTAAATGATGGTTGCACAATAGTTTGATCGTTTGTTTATACATGAAAAAAAAACATATAAAACGATGGAGATACAACAAGTATGAGAATTTGTTGGGATTAGATTTCATTGTTTGACCTTTTTGCATTCTAGTGATTTAAATATATAACACGTTCAAGCATATGATTCATTTACACCAGTTCAACCTTACATCATTGATGTCTCGCATGAGTGGATAGCAATAACTCTCAAATCCTAAACATTGATGTCTCACATGATTAAGAAAGAAAGTTATCACGAAGTTTTGGTGTTTAGTAACTAACAAACCTAACTCTATTTCTCGCAATTAGGATTATTAGGTAATTAACTCTAGTTCGGACTCAAAATATTGTAGCTTTCGCTCACAAGTCGAATCAAGCGAAATATCCTAGGTGATTGATCTAAGATATAACATGAAGATTAAGAGAAAACTATTAAATCATACACAATAAACATGTTTTATATTGAATAGAATCACATAGAGAGAATAAGTATCATACAACTATTTCAAATCCCAACAAAAGAGAAAATAGCTATCAATTTTCATGGATAGCTTTACAATAGAGATGAAGAATTAGAAGAACCGAGACCGTCGCAATGTCTCGCCGCTGAATCACCTCCGAAGCTTCTTCTCTAGCCTTCTAAGCTTCTCCCCTTGTCTCTCAAGTGTTTCTCTCAGTTTCCAAGTGATGGGTCGAAGTATATCTCGTCTAATCTCCTAAATATTAGCTTTTATAGTGAAATTTCTTTGTCTCGACTCTCAGCGCCCTCTTAAGGCCCGCCTAGCACCCCCCTGTTTCTTCACATGTGGGTTTTTGGAACTGCCATGGTCTGTCGGCGCCCTCTGAGGGCCGCCCGGCTCCTAAACACTTCTGAAACTTTATTTTCTCATCAAAATATGCATTTTTCCCTATCCAACCGTTAAAATATAATTTCCACTTGTTATGAACAACATATCCAAATTTTAGCTTGATCTAACGGTTAACAAATGCGGGATTCCAATTTTGCTTGGACAACTTTGAACTTTCTTTATCAAAAAGCTGGGATTAGAATTAAAATTATCATAAAATCTATTCTAAACCTAAATAATTACTTAACTAATAAATGGAGATTAAAATTATATAAATTAAATCACACAAGTCAAATAAGTACCTAAAATGATATTCAAATATACGTAAAAATACACTTATCAGGTACAAGTGGTATCCAACCCAGTACAAGGAAGAAAAAAGAAGTACAAGAAAGAAAGTGAAGACTTAAATATCAGCTCCCTTACTTCACATATCAGTAGGGCACATCAAAAGGTTTCATACACCACTCATAAGAAGTATGAATAAAATGACTATTTTTAGCACTCAACCATTCCCATGACTTTATTCTAGTCAATTCAAACACAGATACAACATCTAAACCTTCCTCCCTGAATATTCTCATTACATTCTACATTTGTCACACCACTACCAACCAAATTAACCAAGACATGCTATTTGGGTCAAGACAACCCACAAATGGAACCAGTTGGTCATTTGGGCCATTAGGAGTGACAAAATAAATTCCCAGCAACTTAGAGACGAAATACTACACCTGCCAAATATAAGAACAGATGAAAAATAGCAGCGAGTACATTTTATAAGCTTCATTTGAAAAGTTACACTTGACAAATAATATAAGAACCCAATAAGACCTAATATATTAATAAGATACCTGAAACTTGTGCTTGAAAAATTCACAAGCAATGTAAGCACATAATAATGTGATAAATATATAATTAATCAAAAGTAGGAAACACAAACAAAATAACATTCCAAGTTTAAGATTTAAATAGCATTCCATATACTTTAATCGTTAAAAAGTTCAAAATTATGAAGCGCATAAAGAATATATTGTCCAAATAAAAATCCATTAAACATTGACCACAAAATTAATCTCCATAATTTTTGTGTCCCAATCAAAAACAAAATTCAACTCCAAGGGATTGCAGCCATGCTGCTTCTTCATATATTTGTTCCAAAATGTGTAAGCAGAGGCAATGACTTCATCACCTATGTCGTTGAACGGCAAGCACATCAAATCCAGTGCAAGCATCACTCAGGCCTCTTCATTAACCTACAATTAAGATGCATGTCGATAGAGAATTTTGGTGTATGAAATAAATTGAATGGCATGATAATAAAAACAGATTCATACAATTATGAGGTAATTTTCAATCCATAAATTATCAGTCATCCATGTTGCAACTCAAACACCACAGTCATTCCTGTCATAAGGAAATAGTTAGTCAAGTAATTATCAAAAACCAATTGTCCAAAAAATATCAAATAAATTGAGAATTTCTTACGAGCCATGTGCTTGTTGTCCAACATTATCTTTCTGAATGGTTTCAAACTCAGAAATTGCAATCCTCAATTTTCTGTAACTTTTAAACTCCCGCCTTAGCAACAATTCATCTAAAAATATGACATGTTTAAAGAATATGAATTTAATATATAAACATATATCATAACCATATGATCTTTTTTAATGACATATATACTTACAACTTTTCTGACTTCTCTCTTCCTATAATACTTTCTTGACAGACTTGGGAGGGAGTCTAGAATGATCACTTGATGGAGGACTATGTCCACAATAGCTAGATACCAATGCTTGTTCTCATCAATAGGAATGAAAATCTGAAAACACCAACGGATGTGTAAGTAAAATGATTGCTATAATTTGGAAATTGTGATGTTTTTAAGCGCATACCTTTTTAACTTTATAACATCTGCCCATGAATTTATCTTTGTACCATCTCACAACATCATCTTTCTCAATTCCATGCGTCGATGCAAGTTGTTGTATTTAAAAGTGTTTAAAATAAGCAACATAATATGTTTGAGTTAATGGGACAAGCATTGTTATCTAGATATGAAGTTGTGGATAATGAATTAAAAGGTAATGAATTAAAAGGGAAATGAATTACTGCAAACATTGTGGGTAAGTACCACCTAGATCTAATGTCTGCATTTTTCCTATCTTGATAAGAAAGCATACTAAGAACCAAAATAAGAACTTCTATAATAGACTATGCCAATAAAGTAGTCTTAAAAATAAAACTAAGTTATTCGAAACGCAAAAATTGTGTATTCTTATATCCTGGTCAACCCATCCCATTGGACGTAGGGTTTTTAGAGTTGTTCTGTCTGCCTGAAAATCGGGTGTTCAGACTAGAATTTTCTTGTTGCACATCCCACACACAGTATGTAAGCATATGTTTATTATGTGATGATGACATATATGTATAACAAACTCTATGTACAAAAACATTACCCATCTACTCATGTTGCATTGTTATCTGCAAATATATATGCCACTATACAACCTAGTTGAGAACCATACTTTCAGGAGGACGATAAATGATAGGGACACACTGAACACAATGCATACATAAGTTAGATTAAAAAATAACAATATTGTCACACAATTGTTATATCAACTAATTCAGAACTATAATTTTGATTCAATGGACTGCTTACCTCCGGAACTTTGATACCAGTCTTTAGCCCTACATTGTTCTCATGGAATGCATGAAACTTGGTGTAAAAATAAACTACACCATCAATTGGACAAGAAAATAACTTCCTTACGACTTCTATTCCATCACAATCTATTTTTGAGACAATAAGCTATTCCATCATAAGCTCACTTTTGAGACAATGAGCATATATTCCATCATAAGCTATAGAAGTTTTTTTTTTCAAAATTGAGTCTGACTTTCATAATCAAATATAGAAGATTATCAAAACAGTACTAACTAAAGCAGATACAGTAACAAAAAAAAAAGATTAAAGAGACTTTTTACATTACTAGTGCAAGTTTCAAATAAATTTACCAAACTAGTGCAACTTTTGATTTAATTACAAGAATAGTGTAAATCGCCACTTGAAGTGGTGATATCTTTTTTTTTAATTTTTTTTTTATGAAATCGTCACTAGCAGTGGCGACACCAAAATATTTTATTTTTGACTTTGTTTATTAGTGACGGAAAATTGTCCGTCACAAACTTCGTCGCTAAAAATTTTGTGACGGATGTATGTACACTTCAACTTCCGTCGCTAAATTATTTTTCATTATTCACTAAGATTTTGAGACGAAATATGTTTCGACGCAAAAAGAATTCCGTCGCTAGAAATGTTGTAACGGATGCTATCTTTCTTCACATTCCGTCACTAATACCTTTTATATTAAATATTAGGATTTTGTGACGGATACGATTCCGTCACAAACAAAGAAAGTAAAAAAAAATATATAAACAGGATGTCGCCACTGTGAGTGACGATTTTAATAAAAAAATTAAAAAAAAAAGAGATATCGCCACTTCAAGTGGCGATTTACACTATGTTGGTAATTAAATGAAAAGTTGCACTAATTTGGTAAAAAAAATTTAAAACTACACTAACCTTGTAAAAAAGTCGATTAAAGAGGCTGTACTAATATATACTCAGCATAAACCTTACTCAAATTATGTTTTCTATTTTTAGTATGCAATGCTAGATTTAGTCCTACATCTTGGTCATGTTCATGTACGGGTGAAGATTAGTTTACCAAACAGGCAAACACACAACAAATCAACTATTCAGTTTCAACCAAACATATATGAATCATGTTTCAAACAAATGACCATACATCAGATTCTTCGGGGAAAATAAGTTAATGAATAATTAAGGAAAATTATGGCTTTCCGGTACCCTACTTTGTCAAAAAAAGTAAAAATTAGGAAAATAAGGAAACCCTAATTTTGCAATGAAGAAACCATACTTTGTGAAAATAAGTCAAAATTAGGGCTTTCTTACCTGGAAAATATGTCAATGATTTTTGTCGGTACGATTCTCTTCTGGCTCTTTGTTCCCGATGACGAAGTGTTCTTGGTACGCTTTTGTCCGCTGCGATTTTCCTTTGCTGCACCGCCTATGTCTGAAAGCCTTAAAGATTTGTGATTCCAGAGGTGGGCAGTTGAACAAGGGTAGGGGAAGAATGGATAAAGGACAGGAGAATGGGATGAAGAATGCTTTTTGTAGCCTGGAGTTGTAGAAGAGAAAACAATCTGCTAAAGAAAACAGCGCCATTAATGACGGTAGTTTCGAGACACGGAAGAATGGATAGTGGACAAAAGATACAGGGTTGCTTCTTGCTAATGCAGGAGACCAAGGGTTTGCGTTGGAAGAGATCAATCGATGAACCCTAGACGTTCTAAATTGAAGGCTGTGGTTTTGGTTCTCGATACAATTAAGCACCATAAATGTAAGGAAGGTATCGTGGGTGAGGATTGTGCATTTTGGATTACCAACAACTACATTGTTAGGAGCAACAAAATAGTGTTGTTGTGGTCCAACAGCATGAACCATCTGGGAAGCTCCACTTTGAATTATATCTGTTGATCCGTCGGGTTTATTACCTATTAAACAACAAGGAAAACAACAAGACATAAGTTAAACTTGAGTTTCAAAACTGCTAATGTAAATTCAGATTGATCTAAGTGAGAAACTTACTATGTGGTTTGGAGGTGGCACCATTTGACGTGCTTCACTTTGAAGTATACTTGTTGATCCGCCGGGATTGATTACCTAATAAACAACAAGGAATAAGTTAAACTCGAGTTTCAAAACTGAATATAAATTCAGATTAACCTAAGTGAGAAAATTACTATGTTGTATGGAGGTGACACCATGTGAGGAGTATACCAATATTGCAGACGGGTTTCCTTTCTTATATCAAGCAATAGGAAACAAATGCAGATTGATATAAGTGAGCAATATAATATTAATAATTTTTTTTTGACAAGCACTCACCATTTGCTTGGCTGAATTTTGAGTTGATAAAACAACAGCCTCATTTTTTAATTCTGGATGTTGACTACTAACAGATGCATTGAGATGCTTTTCATAAATTAAACCAGCATTAACATGAATTTAACAATAAACTACATAACACAACAACAACCTAAAAAGTTATTGTGTTCTCCAATTTAACTGTCACACTATTAACTTTTGGTTTCTTTGCTTTAGCACCACGACGAGGTATGACATTTGCATTATTCTACAAAAAATAAATGAATCAAAAAGTCAAGCATAACACATAAAGTAAAGATAACTAAACAATTTCAACAAAGCATACTCTAACTTTAGAAATAGACTGCTGAGTTGTGTATATTGTACATTGTGATAATCATGTCCAATGAATTCTTTCTCTTTCCTTTGCAGACAAGTAAATTTTAAGCTGAATAATTTAAAAATAGAGCAACTAAATAACAGTTTTAAGTAAAAAAAAAAATTACACTTTCTTCTTCTGATGATATATCATTCACAGCGAGATCTTTTTTGTCCCCGTTCTTCGCAGTACATGTTCTTTTAGTGTGTCATCTTCTATGACAATTTGAACACCTTACCATTTTCTTTGTATTCCGATTATTTTGTGGAGCACCTTTGCCTGGAATAACATTTGGATCACCAATATCATTAACTCCACCTCTTCCACCACTTTGACCACCGACCTTCTTTTGATACTTTGATGTGAGCTTCAATATATCTTCCGTAATTTCTCTTAAAAACTCACCATTTTCTGAAGCTATATGACAAAGGTTATTGCACGCAGCAGCTACAACACTATAACGAGTTGTCCTCATCACCTCAAGAGCCACTTCATCAGCTGTTGGTGATGTCATGAACTCAGATTTTGCATCTTTTCTCCACCGTCTACAAATAAGACTACTCGGTAGTGATTTCATGTTCTCATGGCTAAAAACATATGAGAACATGGAATGCCCCGAGAAGGAAATAGACGACAATCATAGGTAAATTCATTTTTTGCTGTGTTATAGAGAACATTCAAAACAAAGTTGCGCCTACCATACCTGTTCATCTTGAATGTATTAATCTCTCCATCAACCATTTTTTCCATCATATCTAATCCACCTGCATCCTCTTTAGATTCGTACTTCTTTAAAGATTTCATGTGTGAACACTTTTGAAGCATCGTTCTCTATCTTATAAAGAGGGGTGGTCAACACATTTTTAGTAAAGAGAGACATATAATCAGCACGCAACTCATTCTGCTTCTATACTCTTATGGCTTACTCAATGTTATGCATGAACTCGAAAATGCTATTTTTAACCAACATTCGGCTTGATCCGGGAATTGATTGCTTCACATCTACAGGTAGTTCGTATGCCAGCAAAGAATTGGTCACAGAGATATGCATTGGCCCATGAACACCTTTTTTCGAAAGGTTCTTAAGACGCATATGTTTCCGACAAGGCTGTGTTCAGCAACCAGGTTATTCCAGTATTCTTCAAACTCCTCAATTGTGAAATCACAAGAAGAAAGGAGTCTTGTGGACCATCAATAAGAGGCTTTCCCTCAGACCCAAAAGTGATTGAAGAGAGTGAGGAGAAAAGCTTGTGAAGGTGCTTGATATATATGAGGAGAGGATGTCAAAGAGCAAGTACTTGGCTGGGGGATTTCTTTGACCTTGCCATCTCCCATTTGGTTACGAATTGGTGCACCAAACAGGGAGAGAGAATTTGGTGAGAGAGAGGAAGCATGTGAGTGCTTGGTGGGATGATATTAGCACCAGACCTTCTTGGCAAAAGGTGCTTCAGCTATACCATGTCTAGTTGTTGCTTATATCATGTTTGGTTCCGTGGTTACATGTTCTAGAATTACTTCTGATTAAAAGCTACATGTCTTAGCTTGTGAATCGAATTAGCCGGTTGATTGCATGGCAGCGGTTGGAGCTAGACTTCAGTGCAGTTTCACTATCCTGTAGGAGCCTCTGGATGTAGTGGTTCCAGTTTTTGTTAGGAATTCTTTAGCTTTGTAGTTTCATTTTCTTTTCCCATTCACCAAAAAAAAATTGAACTGAGAAAAAAATTTAAACTTACAATTCAAAAAGTATTTGAATTTAAATAATTATTTTGACGATATAGCAAAAATTAAATCTCCAAATAACAAACAGATAGAATATTGAACAGAAGATAGTCTTAAGGGTTCCTGTAATTCAAGATTGTGACTATACTCTCTATGGTTAGCCCCTTAATAAATAACCCTTGTACTCTACTGTTGTTTTTCTTGTGCCATGTGATTAAGGATTGGAGATTTTGATCAACATGTTATATTGTGTGTATCTTTGAATTTTCGTTGGACTCAATACCAATCCACATTTTAGTCGACATGCCTGCATCTTTCTATTCCTATTTCTTGTGCCATGCTGCACTAATACGGGTACTGCACAAACACACATAAGGAAATTATATTTTCGACAAATCAGCAAAATGCTTTTACAATAAAAATTAAGCAAAATCATGATATACTAGTATGTATACCTGTGCCGATGCACGGGGGACATATTTCCAAGTATATAATAATTTACTTTTAATATATAGAATTATTTATTTTGTATAAATGAAAAGTAAATGTAAATATTATTTTTTATTTGATTAATTTGTTTATGATATAATAATATAATAAATTATATTATTTTCGTTTTTTATATTCCAAATAAGTTTACACAATTTATAAATTATAAAAATTGATAAAAAATATAGATTACATATTAAATTATATTTTTTTACATTATATCATTGTGATTTCCTAAACTCTAAATAAATACGGATGGTAAAAAAATTTAAAGAATGCAATAATAATTCTCTTATATAAAATACTATAATATATTTTACAAAAAGCAAGAACATTTAACTAAAAATCGCAATTGATATCTCAGGTGGAAAAACACAACATTCCATTAAAGCATACAAAATTGTTGGATTTAAAATCTAATCTATCTAATTGTTAACCACCAAGAAAAATAAAAAACACAACGGCAAAATTTCAATAATTGACTTTTGGTTGGAGAATTTTGTCACAAAATTAATTCGTTAATGACTCCAACATAAATAACGTGTGGATCATTTTTATGAATTCCAAACCAAACATAATGATTCTCGATAAGGTTATTCGCTAAGATGAATTTTTTCTACCCATTTTTCAAAGTGCACTCAGACTCTATCCTTCAGTTCCAAACCAATTCAAAGTAAAATCTCATGTTTTTCGGATCTCGCATAACCAATTGTAATGCTTCTGTATATCTACTCCTAAATATATTTAAAAAGTATAGAAAAAGTTTTAAAATTATACTAAAACATTTTCTTTTTTTTTTTTGAAAGCAAAAGGAGAAATATATATATATATATATATATATATATATATATATATATATATATATATATATATATATATATATCAAGAGAGCTGAGGCCAAAGCTCAGGAAAAACAGGGGAAACTTTTCTATTAGTTTCAACTTGAAGGTATTTTCATACTAAATGTTCCTCTTCATATCAGCTTTTTTTTATACCCCAACAAATTTTGACTATATATTCTCTCTCTCTCTCTCTCGCTAATGTTTAAAGGACTTGTTATTCCAACAACGTGTTCATTTGGAGCTGAATTAATCTATGTTGTGAGATTATTATGCTGATTGGATGCTTAGAAAAATTGAATTTAGCGACTCAATAATTTATTTTACTTTCTCGTCGAAAAACCTAAACACAAAAAAATATAAGCTATATATGTTCATTTATTCTAATTGTCGTCAAAATTTCATATATATATATATGCACATTTAAACTTATGAAAATATTTATTTTTTTTTTTGAAAACGAAAGGAGTATTATTAATAATAATGGTTCAAGCATGAGCAAGAAGCTCTCATGACAAAACATAGTACAAGAAATCACCCCTCCCAAGAAAACATAGCACTAAACCCCTCTGATTTCCCCACGAAACGGCTTCAAACGTAATCTTAAAGATGAGCCTCATCAAAACCTTGCTAAGGAAAACCCTGTGGGAAAAAACCTAGCAAGGAAAAAGAGTACCACATCCTTGAGATTGCCAATTTCGTACCCCTTGCTCACTAAAACAATCTTGGGCCCTTTTACATCTATAAAATCAGCTCACCAAAATTTCTAATCCAAAACAGCATCTCTAGCATCCATTATATCAATCCAGATAAACAGCCCCAATCTTTTTCTAATTCCATTTACCTTGACCTTCCCAGTCTTACATATCTAGTTCCTCCTCAATCATCACCAATCATACAAATTATTTTGAAGAATGGTGTCTCACATACTTACAGATTGAATTATTGACCAGTTGCTTGCTAAACGTGGTGTCCCTCACGCTTGAGGATTGTATTTTGCTCCACATATATTCTAATTCATGCTATACAACTGCAAGAAAAATGAAACGCTATGGATTCCATTTGAGCTATATGTCATCCAAGTCACCATCGCTTTCCTTAGTACTAATAAACAGCAAAAACAGCAACAGCACCCTTCAAATTTCATAGCAGCAACACACAGCAACAACACTTTTAATTTGACAGCAAACAGCAAGATTGATTAGGCAGCAACAGCAGCTACAGCACACAATATCAGAAACAACACCAGCAAGTACACAACAACAACAGCAGCTCAGCTACATTCTTATTAAGCACAAGTGATGGAAAATATAAACCAGTAATCTAAACACAAGTTCTATGTCCTCAAATTATGCAGCAATATCATCCCATCTTCAAAATCTATGCCACATGAATTATATCCAGTAGCCCCCACCTTCAATGCTCCAAATCACAATCTGAAAATGAAAGACACTACACCAACATATCCAATTCATAACAGAACAATAATGCACACACCCCATAAACCCCACCTCAGACGCTCCCCTCACACATAGCTCCACTTTGCACATCTGATTATGCTGCACTAGTAGAATTTGTGAAAAAAGCAACATAGCATCCCACACTCTTTCTTCATGATAGGAAAAATACCAAGCTCTTTGAACCCACACCGCCACTAAAACCCAGCTACAAAACAAAAGCCCTCCAAATCCACAATGCTCCTGTCCACACACCACTCAAAATCAAATTAAAACACGCAAGCATTTCAGGATACATGGCTTGCATTATTGAGCCTTGCACTGCAACCTACACCGCAACCCTTTAGGCTCCAAAAACACCGATACTGGTCTAAAATGGTAAAGCCAAGTTGCTATCCTCCACAAGCTACTGAACAATTAATACCCCCACATCGCTCCGGCCCCAAAAGATGACCAAGAATAATCCATCAGCACAGTGTGGACAAAAACACACTGCAAGCTCCGCTACACAATCAAAAGGCTCACCTGTAACATCAAAAGTTAAGATTTCATTTGCAAACCTGCTTATTTCACGACTTCCATACTTAATGAACCTCCTAGCCCGCGGTCACACCAAGAAACATAGGTCCTGGCAAATTACTTCAGGTGGGGATGGTTTTGACGGATTTGAGCTTCTAAACCGCGAAGCATCAGCGCTTCCGATCCTCTCGGTTTCAATCCCAAACGCTGACCAAGCAACCAAGTTCTCTGAGCCCGAGTCGTCACTCCATCTTCCCCCTGTACTGGTTCTAAAAAATCTGCAGGCAAAGGAATTGGTTTATTTTTACTACCTTTTGGACGACCACGCTGGCTCTTCTGTGAGGAATTTGTGTTTGGAATTGTTTCCACGTCCGTCGACACAGGAGCAGTAGAACCATCGCGTCCGGAGGAGCCCGCAAGCGGCAGACAATTCAGGGGTGGCGTCACTGGCGAAGGAAGAAGACGTACAGGAGAAGAAAAGGTTGCATGTTGTCTGATAATTTGATGTGGTGATGTACGCAAAAAGACATCGTTCACTTGACGTTGATTCAAAGCTGGTGAAGTTGCAGAAGGTGTCACTTGGCCAAAAAACTCGTTTTGCTTGCTTGTTTGAAGAGGCAAACAGACCCCTAACCCTTGATGCAGATTAAAAACGTGCTGATCCCTGCAGAAAGAATGATAAGGCCACGGGTAATTTGTTTTCTGAGATAAATCTTGGGCATTAAAAGAAAATCCTGTAACTGAATTAACAGGGTTTTGAATAGGTTTAACCAAGATATGATCTTCATTAATCATAATTCCTTCTGCTTTTAACTTCTTCCTCCATCCCTCAATCTCCTCTAGAGAATAGCCAGAGTCAAGGAGATCCTGTAACTGCTCCTTATTTTCCTCTCCTGAATTGGAGACTGTCGTTAACTGCTCCTTATTTTCATCTCCTGAATTGATGGCTGCAGTTATCACATTTGAAATTGAAATTGAATTTGAATTTTTCGGATCAGCATCCTCCATCGCCGGCGGCCTGAACAACTCCACCTCCACCTCTAACATCATCTCACAACCGCCACCAAGCGCCACAGGAGTAAACGCTGCCTCACCGCCAGAACGAAGGCCTTCCAGTCCACCGTCCCTAAAAACTTCGTCTTCTTCATCTGAATCAATTTCTTTAGCCGATTCATAATCCTTTTCTGGTGGCAATTCTGGAGTCATAGCAACAGCGTCGATCAAATCCTCTACCTCGTTGTCTTTAGCTTCATATGCCTCATCATCTGAGTCGTCCTCGTCGTCCTCGGAATTATAGATTTTTACCGGCGTCGATGGCATAACATCAACACTACCATAATTATACGCCTCCACATCCTTCTCAATCAGAATAATACAAGACGTACCACCAACATCAACAGACATAGTAAAGCACTATAGTAGCGGATGATTCATGCGGACTAGAATTCGAGCAAAATCAGCCCGATGACGCGACATAGTTGCATTATCAGAAGAAACATAACTGCCTAACCTATTTCCAACAGCAGTAAAGAAAGCTTCATTCCATAATCCCACCGGAACTTGCCATAATCGAATCCAGACAAGATGCGCCGTACCAAAAGTGAGTACAGAACACGGCTTTATACCAGCCAACATCTGCTCCAGAAAATAAGCACATTCCGTGATAGTGCTCTCCATCTCTTCTTTACTCTCAAATTCCAATAGCACCTCATTAGCACCAAGCGGTATTAGCCGAAAATTGAACAAGCCAATTTGACTGAACTCCTCCTGCAGAATTTCAACTGGCTTGATTGCAAGTGTTCGCGCCTGGGCACAACGTTGAACCCAATTTTCATCCATTTCTGAAGCAGCAAACTGTAATTGACATACCTCAAAATTGCCAGAAACCCGACAAGAGTCAGGTTGTGTGTGAGGTACAGAGTCTTGCTTACTCAACAGATTCTCGCCCTTCGGTCTCCAAATTCGTCCTCGAATTTCATATTGATGTCGCCCTGGGGGCGGAATCTTTGCTGTTTGAGATGGCCTCTGAAGTCTTGCTTTCTGCACCACCAAATAATTCCCTTCAAGTCGCAATCCATGAAACTTGCGAATCGCAGTCCAAGCCTCATTGTTGTTTGAAAATCGCACAAAACCGAATCGAAAGCGACGTTGATACTTTCGTTTTTGCTGGATAAAGACATTCTGTAATCTTCCTGCTTGCCCAAATATTGCTCTAAGTTTTGCAAGAGTCACTCTATCCCCCAAACCGTCAACAAAAACTGAAAAAGACATTGTTTGCTGATTTGAATTCTGTTGTGTGTGTCCTTGTGGCTGGGTTCGAGGGTCATGATGCAGTGGTGGAGAAGATTTAAAACCGTCCCCATGCCGTGAGTTCAGCGTTATTCCCGTCGGATGGTGCCACTTCTGATCCCGTCGATTTGTTCCTGGAGGATGAAATACTCTGTTCCGCAACTCACGCTGAGAACCCCAGAGTCCTTGTCGAGACCGCTTCCATGAAAATTGATCCCTCCCTCGACGTTGATTGCCACCAACCTGCTCCGATCTCTGCCAGGGTCGGAACCAACGTGGTGGAGGCTCCCATGGAGAGCTTTGCATGATGAGTGGCTATACCAACCTTTGAAATAATACCATACTACTTACCCATAATTGGCAATACTTATGAAAATATTTATAAAATTATATTTTTTGTTATTTTCAACTTGAAAATATATTAATATAAATGTTTTTTCCCGTTGAATTTATATTTTCATAATCAAATTAAAATGGTTTTGTATATGTACTCTTAAAAATATTTAAAAGTATAGAAAAGGTACTAAAATTTTACTAAAACATTTTATATTAGTTTCAATTTAAAGTATTTTCATGCAAAATGTTCATCATGTAGGAACTTTGTACTATATAATTAATAAATATAAACTAAATATGTTAATTCTTCTCTAATCCCTCGTGGGAGCCCTTTCACCAAATCAAATTATAATGCTTCTGTATATATACTCCTAAATTATTTAAAAGTATGGAAAATATACTAAACATTGGATTAAAATATTTTCTATTAATTTCAACTTAAAAGTATTTCATGCAAATTGATCCTTATACACGAGCTTTTCACTATATAATTAATAAATAAAGACTAAATATGTTTATTCTTTTCGATAAATCAGCAAAACGCTTTTACAATAAAAATTAAGCAAAACAATGATATATAAATTGTTGTTAAAAACTAAATATGTCAGAAAAACCTGAATTTATCCACCATGTGCACATTGTATGAAAGGAAACATGAATCTAGTAATTTATCTACCATCAACGATGCAGAAAGAGGCCAAGAAAAATGAGATAATGCAGTAATCAATAAGTACCCAACGAGTACCGGTACGTGTATAGCCGCCAAAATGAAGTATATATGCTTCATAGTTCTTGTGTTACTTTTAATTAATAGATTAAATTTGTCTCAATTGTGATTTTTTTATCTCAAATTTCATTTCCTTATCTAGCTTTCTACTAATGAATAAGCTATTTGTTTGAATACACTGAACGGAAACAATCACTACTAAAAAAAATACTTTTCATATCGGTTATTTTCGAGTTTTCACATCAGTTTGCATTTGATGTAAGCAAAGGTGATGTGATATGTCCTCACATTTTCACATCGGTTACACAACCGATGTGGTAAGTACTTTTCTACATCGGACGTCTGGTATAACCGATGTGAAATGTTTATATTTCACATCGGTTCTGTTTAAAACCGATGTAAAATATCTACATTTTACATCAGTTTATATTCTCAACCGATGTGAAATATATACATTTCACATCGGTTCTGTTTGAAACCGATGTAAAATATCTATATTTCACATCAGTTTATATTCTCAACCGATGTGAAATATATACATTTCACATCGGTTCTGTTTGACACTGATATAAATTCTCAACCATTGTTTTTTTCCATTTGCTTTTTCTTTTGCGTTTTTTTTTACACCGATGTAAATTCTCAACCATCGTTTTTTTCCATTTGCTTTTTTTTTGCGCTTTTTTTACAACGATGTAAATTCTCAACCATTGTTTTTTTCCATTTGCGCTTTTTTTACACCGATGTAAATTCTCAACCATTGTTTTTTTCACATTCGGTTCCATTTTTGCGCTTTATGCAGAAAAGTATAATAACCAAGGGACAGATCCCTTATTATTCCTGGTGGATGAAACCCGTTATTCTCCAAAGGCCAAAGATTATGCTCTTCAAGATTCTATAGGCCTCTCCCCAGTTTTGCTTTTAAATGAGTGCAGGCCGACTTGTCTCCAAGAATGCATCCTTCCTGGGATTTTAATCTCCTTGAACTTCCATCCTACATCAAATTTTAGGGATCAAAGAAGCAATTTACACAATATATATACTAAATAAATATTTACTAAACTAATCAGTTTGATGGATAAGCACGTACGTAGATCACATAAATGCTAAAATGGTATTTAAATACAGGTAAAAATGTCACTTATCAACTCCTCAACTTAGCACTCTATTTGCTTTCAAACAAAAGGTATTGATTGTCATCTAATAAGCATGTTCAATGGATGAACTTCAAAACTCACATAGCAATATTTCTTTATGCTGGATGTAAATTTTTGGGGATTAGATGTAACTTTTCATCAAATGCTTCTATGAAATGATTTTAATGATATAATTTTATTTTTTATGTTTGTTTAGATTCATTACCTAGAACATAATTTTTTATTTGATATGTTAGTTTGAATTGGACATTCGTTGTGTTATCTAGTGAATACAAAAATTTCTAAGAATAAAAAAGAATAAAGTTATATTCCTTAGTCAATAATAACATCTAAGCTTATGACAATTAGCTTTGTTAATCATTGAAGAAATGGGTGATTAGGATTATTAGAATTGAATGGTGAGGATTAAACAATGAAGTGAGTGTTTGACTATTTGGTTCAATATTCTCGAACATTCCAAGAGAGTTAAGAAGGAAAATCCATGTGTCACTGTTAGAACTTTCCTTATCCTTATCCTCCTCGAGGACACACGACTACAAGATCCACAACTAGAATCAGACAGAAACAACATAATCCTCCGTTGCCTGTGAACTGAACTTGGACAGTAAACATGGTGGTGAAGGTGTATGGCCCGATCTTTGCTTCCCCGAAAAGGGTGCTTGTGTGTCTCATTGAGAAGGCTGTTCAGTTTGAAACTGTGCCTCTTGATCTCTTCAAGGGAGAGAATAAGGAACCTGAGTACCTCAAGCTCCAGGTTCAATCCTTCTTTTTTACAATTTTTCCACTTGGTTTGAAGTTATATATATACAAATTGATTTTGATTTACCTGTTTCTCATAAATTTGCTTTGTTTTGCAGCCATTTGGAAAGCTTCCTGTAATTCAAGATGGTGATTATACCCTCTATGGTTAGTCAATAGCCCCTTAATAACCCTAATTTCTATTGCATTCTGAAGTTTTTTTCTTGTATCATGTGGTTAAGGATTTGTGATTTTTATGTATGTCCTATGTCCTTGTAGAGAGCCCTTGTATTTGGAATGATGTTAGATTGATTGCATGTTTGAAATTCTTTCTGTAATTGATTTTAATCCCAAAATCAATTATTGGGAGAAGCTGAGTAGAGTAGCTTGTCAGTGCCAGTCTGATAGGATGAACAGTGCGCATGAACAGTGCTCGTGAACAGTAGCAGTTAGAAAGTTATTATTTGATTATTTGTTGGGGTAGTTATTGGGTTAGTTATTTACATCAGTTTATGTTAGTTATGTTCTATCAAAACTGCCTAGGGGTGGTTATTAAATTTCTAGTTATAAATAGGAGTTGTGGCTGTTAGTTTAGACATTCAGAAATTGGGTGGTTGTCTTAGGGAGAGACTGGACTCTCAAAATTCCAGAATTTGTAGGAGAGAACTGGCTCTCGAACACCAGTACTTCCATAAATATTCTGTAATAAATTCGGTTCCTATCAATTTGGTATCAGAGCACCATCCAGGTGCTGTGGTGCAAATGAATCGTGAAGAAATGGAGAAGAAGACAACAATTAAGAAGAGGGAAGGTAAGGCGTTTCCAACCTTTGATGGTAAAGAGGCTTACTGGTGGTTGATCAAAGTGGAGCAGCACTGTGAGGCCATGGAAATGGCTGAAGAGAAGAAGTTCTCGGAGGCTGAGATGGCTTTGACGGGAGATGCTTTCTTCTGGTGGTATTTCTGGAAAAGAAGAAACCAGAATGCAAAATGGTGGGATTTTGTGAAGGCTTTACTGAAGAAATTCCAACCAGAAATGGATCCTGACATACCAGTATATGTTAAAGATTCTAGAGAGGAAGAAAGCCCAAGGATAAATGAAGTCTTGGAGAATGCAAGAGAAGGCCATTTAGTAGAATCAAAATCAGAGATGATAGAGACCACAGTAGAGGCGGAGAAATCCTTAACCTTTGAGATGCAAAGACCCAATCTTGAAGCAGAGGTTGTAAGAAGAGGTGATGGAGTGAGTCTTGGACCCCGGTGGAGAAAGCATCGAAAGATCCATCAACAACCGAAGACGATGAAGAGACGCAAGTCTCTGAATAAAGAAGGGGAGCCAAGACAGAGGAATGGTATGTGGGTCAAATGTCTTTCAAGGATCAAGCATCTTCCACCACAGGCATTGAACAGACTGCAACACTTGGCATCTGCAGAGATGATCTTGTTGAAAGAGGGGAAGACAGGAACAAAATGGGCTGCGTTAAGTGGTTTGACCAACTTCAAACAGTGGGATCCAGGAGGAGGTATTTTTCAGAGTCAAACTCCAGAAGTACTGATTAAAACTGCAGAACATTTGGAGCAGCCAACCTACATTGAAGGAGCATTGCCTACTTCCCACCTTGAGGACAAGGTGGATCTTTTAGGGCGGGGTATTGATAGGATGAACAGTGCGCATGAACAGTGCTCGTGAACAGTAGCAGTTAGAAAGTTATTATTTGATTATTTGTTGGGGTAGTTATTGGGTTAGTTATTTACATCAGTTTATGTTAGTTATGTTCTATCAAAACTGCCTAGGGGTGGTTATTAAATTTCTAGTTATAAATAGGAGTTGTGGCTGTTAGTTTAGACATTCAGAAATTGGGTGGTTGTCTTAGGGAGAGACTGGACTCTCAAAATTCCAGAATTTGTAGGAGAGAACTGGCTCTCGAACACCAGTACTTCCATAAATATTCTGTAATAAATTCGGTTCCTATCACAGTCGCCAGAATTGATTCTGACTAAAAATAACCTGATTCAACTATGCTATGATTTATACTTGTCCTGCATCTTTGCCTTTCCTGATTCTGATTCCTGTGTTGTGTATAAATGCACATGGGGGTCTAGTTAAGTGTCTCCCTTTAGTAGAAATTTAAGAATTTTAGCATGTTTGGATCAGTTTATTTTTTTCTCAAAATCATTTTGGGCACCCAGAAGCTACTCACCGAAGTATCTCCCTGAAATTTATACTAACTTTAGAATATTGTAGATAGATTTCCAAACATGACATTTGTCTTTCTTTAGTTATTTTTCAAGAAGGATTTTGGTCCCAAATTTATCTCTTTACTATATGCAAAATCAAGAGTGATCTATTTACTTTCATACACTGATATTGAACCATTTTGTGCAGAATCTCGTGCAATAATCAGATACTACGCAGAGAAGTATAGAAACCAAGGAACGGAGTTGCTGGGGAAGACAGTAGAAGAAAGGGGTCTTGTGGAGCAATGGCTTGAAGTGGAAGCACATAACTTTCACCCACCGGTTCTCGACTTGGTTCTCCAAGTTCTGTTTGCGCCATTGAGGGGTCTTCCTTCTGACCAAAAATTGATTGAAGAGAGTGATGAGAAGGTTCAGAAGGTGCTGGATATATATGAGGATAGGCTGTCAAAGAGCAAGTACTTGGCTGGGGATTTCTTCAGCCTTGCTGATCTGAGCCATCTCCCATTTGGTCACTATTTGGTGAATCAAACTGGGAGAGGGAATTTTGTAAGGGAGAGAAAGCATGTGAGTGCTTGGTGGGATGACATTAGCAGCAGACCTTCTTGGCAGAAGGTGCTTCAGCTTTACAAATACCCTGTCTAGCTGTTATTTAGTTATGGTTTGAGGGTAAAGACTTCACTGCTTCCTGTTACCTGCTTGAGAATAAAATAGAGGCTGCTGCTAGATGCACTATGCTGAACTCTAGTTTGCTTTTGTGGTCTATGTAAGTTGTGAAAGTTTTAAAAAGCCTAGTACATTGTAATTTTTAAGTGCATGTTTGGAGATCCTTTTAGAATTTGATTCTAAATCCGGAATTAATTCTGCTAAAAAGAGTGAGTAGCTTTTGAGTGTCGCAATTAATTCTGAGAAAAGATAAGCTTAGCCAAACATGCCGTGAGATATCTGAGTGGTTCCAACTCTGGTTTACTAGTTTGATTTTGTGACTTATTAGATGCTAGCTGTGAAAGTTAAGCCTTATATGTTGAGAAATGATGATAACTATCAGTACTTAGGTCTTGGCTCTTGATCTAAGTACAAGGTTTAGGAGTTTCAAATGATAATGATGAGGATGATCACTGCACTGGTCAGTGAAGGGCAAGAATTGAATTTTTTGTTAACTTTAGGAGCTGCACTTTACGAACCCAAGATTTCTTTGATTTAAAAAAAGATACAATTACATTTTTAAGAAAATGATGCAGCTTTCTCATATAGAGTTAGGCCTAACCTTTCACTAGATTTCTCATATAGCTTGTTATTTTAAGATGTGTATTCATAAAATAAGTTATGCTGCCCAGCCCAAAGGCTTCATGATCAATATAAAAAAGAAAGAGTTCGACCAAAAAAATAGAGGAAGCATTGCTTGCAACGTTGGATGCACTTGGATGATTTTCTGAAAACATTATCATCTCAAAAAGACAACAAATCCCAAGTCCTATCACACCCTTGTTTAGCTAGGGCATCAATAAAATGATTTTACTCCTCAACATGTTATGCCCCAACACCAGCAACTTCATCATGAAGCAAATAAATTGTGCAACAACATATTTTGAATTTCCATGTTCTGCTATGATTTTTATTCACCCTATCTACAGTTAATGATGAATCACTCCCCATAACCCTTATCATTCCTTATAACACCACTAATGCCATCCCAACTTTTACAACATTTGGCAGCACCATCAATATTAAATTAGACTAGAGTATGGTGGATGGTGGAGGAACCCACACTTGATTCCTTCTATGCTTAGCCGGTTTAGGCAGCTTAATATCAAATTAGTCATTATGAAGTTGTTGTATAGAATACTGGCAAAGACTCTACACCCTTTTACCCCACCAATCCACTAGAAATTTTACCAAATCCTACACTGATTTCACATTACATTCTTCATCATGAAACATTTTTTAATTCTTGTCTACCATACTAATCAACAAATAACATAAGTCGGTCCAAAATGCTCCTATGTCCAATATCGTCTTTCACAACTAAGTGTACACGATGTTGCTTAGTTGGAAAACCAAGAGCGAGTTTCATCTCGTCCAATAGTCAGTTGAGTGAACCTAAGCTGACAGTCTTATAAGACAATTGCAGGGTTGTCTACAAACAACCATCATCTTGAAAGTCATACATAAAGACTTCACTAAGGCTCCACGTCTCAAGTATGTCACTAACAATGTCTTTAAATACATGTTTTTTTTCTTAACTCATATGTTCTTCTATGATCTTGAGTCTCTTTCTCATTGCTCTCATACTAACTTGAGCGTCAAGTGTTGTTTACAAATGCTTCCTCTCACCGTGTCAACACATCACTGTGCCGAAAAATCTTTATAGATCCAACCAGATCGACCCCGTTTGGAAACACAGCTTGATTAAGCGCTTATGATGATAAGCACTTATGACATAAGCAATTATTCATAAGCTATTTTAAATTTTTTATTGAAATAAATCCAAAATAAGCTATATAAAAGCATAAGCTCTTTTTCATAAGCTATCCTAAATAGCTTATGAAAATAAGCTCAAAAAGCTTATGGGCATAAGCAGTTTGCATAAGTTCTCTCAAACACTAATATAAGAGCTTATGCTATCACATAAGTTCAAATAAACTCTTCCAAACGGAGCCAAGTATCTTTTGCTTAAATTTTGGAAGAACACTTTCCAAATAAACACATTAGAATTTTATAAAGAGCATCGGATTCGTCCAAAAAGGAGGCTGAGTTTGACCCGGTTTTGTTTAATGAAAAGTTGAAGATACATTTATTGTTTCTATCTTTTATCGTCATTGAAAAAAAAGTAAGACAAAAACTATGCCACGCTTCTTTACGCTTTTAAGTGGATGATTAGTGATGAAAAATATAATTATCTTAGTAGGATGTAATCTTTTGCCTACCATTTATTAAAGCCCATATCCCTCCCCTTAGAACAACACTGTTTTGCCAAAGCATTTGCAAAATAGTTCAGTTCTATGTGTAATTTGTAAACACGCCAAAATTATAAAATTCCATACAATAATCCAAAAATTTGATCTCTTGAAAACCGGATCTCTCCTTCTACAAAATTCTTCAAATTTTTCTTCAAATTATATCAAACATCAACATCTAAGCTTTGAAATTTATTTCTTACTCCAAATCGGTCATAAGGCTCTAATTATTTAGATAGATAGAAAATTAGAATAGATGATATAGGTATATAGGTAGAAACAATTTTTTTGCTGTACGCATGGTTTACACTTCTAGATTATTTTTTCTGTTTTGGTTGTGGTCAATTTGGCTACTTCTTTGTTCTTCTTTTTGTATTTGGATTTAGCACACAATTTTATTTTGTTATCTTATATTTTTATCTTTTAGTTTTAATTTAATTAGAATTAATTATATCCTACAAGAGTGTAAAGATCAGTTTTACCTAAACATTAATCATATATCTTACCATCTTGCTTTTTGGTATCGCTCATCACAATAGTCCGATTCTCCGATACACAATATGACGTCTTATAGAATATAAAAAGAGTCTTTCATACAACAAAGAAAATTCAAACTCGTCTTCTTTTTATTTGCTTAATTATATATAGTAAAACAGTGAAACTGAAACGTGATTGGATCTATTTTTACCTAGTACCTACTATGCGTACATGGTACTTCCTCCGTCCCCATATATAAGTCACTTTTTGAGAGTTTTTTTAGTTTCAAAATATAAGTCACTTTATAATACCAATGCAACAATTAATATTTTTTTCCAAACTTACCCTCATATTTAATATGAAAGAAATAATGTAATTTTGAAAAGAAATTAATTTGGAGAGAGAAGTTGATGGGTAATCTAGGAAACTCAATAAAACTTTTTACAAATTTAATGCTAACAACTTTTTTTCTTAATCCTAGAGAATTAGGTAAAAGTGACTTATAAATGGGGACGGAGGGAGTAATTAAACTCATTTAATTTTAATGTGACAAAAAAATAAAACCTAACTAGTCCGTGTAAAATTTATACACTCAACTAATAGGTCACTTCCTTACCGCTTAGTGTGATGAACATGACATGGCACAAAAGATTAGTCTCAAGGCTAATGCTATGAGATAATTTGGTTAACACAAAAAAAAAAAAAAAAAAACTCAAAGAAATTAATAAAAATATATTTACTTATTTGAAGCTCTTCTTTTTCCTCTGCATGGACACTATAAGAGAACAACTTAATTGACAGAGACACACAACCAAGATAAACTCCTGAATCTAGTTGCCTGTTAATTCGAATAGAAAATATGGTAGTGAAGGTATATGGCCCTGCCTATGCTTCCCCTAAACGGGTGATGGTGTGTCTGATTGAGAAGGAAATTGAGTTTGAAACAGTGCCTGTTGATATCTTCAAGAGAGAGCATAAGGATCCTGAATACCTCAAGATTCAGGTTCAGTTTTTTTCATTTGATATACTTCAACTTTATGTTTACCTCACTGGGTTTCAATATATTTTTTCTTTCTTTCATGTAACTGTTTCTCATAAATTCACAGCCTTTTGGAGAGCTTCCAGTTATTCAAGATGGTGATTATACTCTATATGGTTAGCCCCTTAACCCGTTACTATTTTCTGCATTTTTTCCCTTGTGCCATGTAGTCAAGACCTGATGATATTTCTCCATGTGTTCTATGAAAAGTTTTGCACCCCAATTTTACTGCTAAAGTCAAATACCTTATTTTCATACACTGAAATGAAACAATTTTTGTGCAGAATCTCGAGCAATAATCAGATACTATGCAGAGAAGTATAAAAACCAAGGGACAGAATTGCTGGGGAAGACAATAGAAGAAAGGGGTCTTGTGGAGCAATGGCTTGACGTGGAAGCACATAGCTTTCAACCACCAATCCACAACTTAGTTAATCATGTCCTGTTTGCCCCAATTTTGGGTACTCCCTCAGACCCAAAAGTGATTGAAGAGAGTGATGAAAAGCTTGTGAAGGTGCTTGATATATATGAGGAGAGATTGTCAAAGAGCAAGTACTTGGCTGGGGATTTCTTCAGCCTTGCTGATCTGAGCCATCTCTCATTTGGTCACTATTTGGTGAATCAAACTGGGAGAGGGAATTTCGTAAGGGAGAGGAAACATGTTAGTGCTTGGTGGGATGATATAAGCAGCAGACCTTCTTGGCAGAAGGTGCTTCAGCAATACAAGTACCCTGTTTAGCTGCTTAATTTGTTAGGGGATTTTCTAAGCATTCAAACCACCCCCCAATAAGAGATCTAGTTTGAGGGTGACTTCAGTGTTTTCTGTTACCTGCTTGAGAATAAAATAGAGCCTGCAGCCTGCAGCAAGAAACACTATGCAGAGCTCTAGCTTGTTTTTGTATTCTATAATAAGGTGTGAAAGTTTCAAAGTGCCTATTAGGCTATTACATTGTTATTTAAGAATTAAGAAGTCTAAGAGAATCCAAATCCTTTTCATCTAGTTTGGTCTTGTGATTTCTAAAATGCTAGGTGTGGAAGTTAAGCCTTCTATGTCCACAAATGCTGGGCAAACCTAAACTTAATGCTATAAAGCTCCTACAGTACGCGATAAGGGGGCTGGAATCACTTTATAAACCTAATGTAGGCAGTCTAAAATTTGCAAGAGGTTAATTCCACTGTTTAAACTTATGACCGCAAAATCACATGACAACCATTGCGCCTAGGCTGCTCTCCTCGCTAGGGTTCAAAAATCATTTCTGTTTTTTTAATCCTGACTTGCTAAAATGCACCTAACAAACCCTGAGCTGCAAACATCTATCTCTATCTAATTCACAGTAGTACATTCTTTATCAACAGCAAACAAATTTCAAAAGAAATACAATCAACAAACATGAATTAATATACATTGTTCAAATAAAAACAACCAATAATAATTCTTAAAAAATCTTAAGAAATTGCAAATGAAACGAGATTCAAAACATTGAACAAAGCAGGATCAAAATCACTGCAGGGTTTTTTTGTTTTGGAACCTTCAGATAATCATCATCATGAGGTTGAAAGGGTTATCGCGATTGGACGGCGCAGAGAGAGAACGCGAGCAGCGAGGGTGAGGAACAAGATTCAGATTGAAAACTATTTAGAACAAACATCATAGGATTGAATAATGAAACCCCTTTTATGTTTCAGTATGGTTTTGCTATCCACACGCATGTTCGTTCATCCTTGCCGCTTCCATCACGCTCTGTCTCTCACCGCCACGCACTCGAAAGTCGAAACCCTTTGTTGTTCTCGCTCATGTCCTAACCCTCATTTTATATCCACTATTTCTTTTTCATTCACATTATATTATTATACTCCCTCCGTCCCTAATTATAAGCTAAAGTTGTAAAAATCACACTTATTAAGAAAGCCTTAATTGATGCATTGGTTTTCAAAAAAAATGTACAACTTTCTATGTTTACCCCTATTTATGATAACACTTTTTCATCATTGTACTACTAATGGTGGTGCTCCACTACCAATAAATGCAAGGGTGAATATGGAAAGAAATATTAACTTTTGCAAGGTTAGCTTATATTTAGTGACACAAAAAAAGTCTCAATGTTAGCTTATAATTAGGGACGGAGGGAGTATTATGTAACTTTTCTTTTCCATAGATTAACTGAACCAAAAAAAACTGTTCCAAATTTTACACCAAATGAAAATCAGAAATTATCGTTGTTCTGTACAAGGGAAAGCTTACATAAGATAATGACAGAAAGTAAACTCTAGCAGAGCACTCAAAATAGCAAGAAAGTCATAAAATGAATATTCTCATTAATGCTGAAAAGTTAAGTTGTACAAGCTGATGACCTTCCCTTTTATAGAGGGTGAAGTCATGACATGGACTTTTCCTAAATTTGGGCCTAACAATCAGGGCCCAAATCCCAAATCCTTGTACATATAAGACAAATCCAAAGGAATCTTCCAGCTGGCTTGTGGGCCCATCATCTAAGGAAGGGAAAGAAGCTCGTTGTGTCGTCATTCCCGCCACGGCTGTCTTCAATCGTTTGTTGTTCATTTTGGGCGGGCATAATCTTCTTTTATGTCCCGCCCAGTCCACATGCCCCCAAGATATGAGACTCGAGTAACGAGTCGAAATGTCATTATCACGTTACTTAGTAGTCCGCCTCTATTGTTTGTTCGTTCATCGCCGTTTCAGTGTTTATTGATACGACGCCACTTTCATGCTTCGCCACCTTTGTTGCCGTTTTGTAGATAGATCGCCGTTTGTCATAACCGTCAATCACGTCTTTTCAACTGACGCACGTAATCCTTGTTTTCCGGGATTTCGTCATCATTTGCCATGAATGCGGTTGTGCGTCTCGAGGAGTTACACCTTTTTAGTTCATGCCTTTTCAAATTTCAAATCCCACGTCCTTTCACGATCTTCCCCCACTCATTCTCTCTCCTCCTTTTCCCTCTATAGAAACCCCATTTCACTTTTCATTTTTCACTTTCTTGAAACTTTTGTTCTGAAAGCTTTTCACCGCAGCTCTCACTTTCTCTTCTTTGAACTCCGGTGAACCTTCCTTACTCCGGCCGTCGTCATTGCGCGGTGCTCCCCCATCGCCGACGTTCTCCTTTCTCAAATCCACAGTTCTTCTTCTGGTTAGTTCTTCCTCTTTCTTGAGACTCTTCGTTTACTTCTTTTTTTCTTTGACTCTGTTCATCTTCTTTTTTCTTTTGACTCTGTTCATCTTCTTTTTTCTTTGAGTTTGTTCATCTTCTTTTTTCTTTTTATGAAACTGCCTCGCATGTCGTTGCCAAACGCCAGCTTTTATTCCCTAGAACTTTCTTCGCCCTCGACGGAGGAGGAAGATGTTGCTCACACCATAATTGAAATTCACTCCTCGCCTTCTACCCACGACGATTCTGGTCCCGCCGGCTCTGTAGATTCAATTCTCTCCTCTAATAGAGAGTTTTCTTCACCTGAATGGCGCTCAAACGCGCATTTAGTTGACAATAAGTGTCTCTTGCGTTCTATCTGGAGCAGCGTTGGGAGTATTAATTCGCTGCGAATATCTGCCCAAGGGTTCACGAAGATAAACCCCGCCACCTCCAATAATGAAGACCTTCAGTTGAATGTTCTTCCATGTGGCGAGGATGACTGCGTTCTTTTGCGCAAAGAACCAACCGATGACTCGCCTGATTTCTTTTTTGTTTATGGTTATTTCTTCTTAGACTTGAATATCAAACTTCCCTTCTCGCCCTTTATATGTCACGTTCTTTCTTTTCTGAATGTGGCGCCTTGTCAACTCCAACCCAACGCCTGGGGTTTTATCCGCTGCTTTGAAATTCTTTGTGAACACTTGAGTTTCACTCCGACCTATCATTTGTTCTTCCTTTTCTATAAGTCAGTCACCACTAAACCTACTTCTGTGAAATAGGTTCCCCTTTTAGCCCGTAAGAACATGAGTCGGTTCACCGCCCTTAAAAGCCATTACAAAGTATGGCAGAAAAAATATTTCAAAGTTATGGAGTCGCCCGAAATAAAGAACTTGTTCCGAGATTCCGACAATAACCCTCTCTTCCCTTTTTACTGGACAAAAAACCCTCGCCGAAAAATATCCGTTTCATACGACGCCTTGGACGAATCTGAGCAAGGCATCGCCGATTACCTTCGCACACTACCAGTAATCTCTGGTCATGACTTGATTGAGGCGTCGAAATCCGGCACTTTAAATCAATTTTTTAGTAAGTTTACAATCTTTGCACATAATCTGTTTTTCTTTTTGTTCATGTATCTCGCCTAATTGGTGCTTTCCATGCAGCTACGATGGGAAAAAGCAAGGTTGACGCGAACCCGATCAAGATGAAGGAATACCTCGCCCAGTCTGCTGCGGCGGCGAAGAAGAGGGCCGCCGACACTGAGCAAAAGAAGAAGAATGACGGTGCTTCGGGTTCTGACAACGTCAGGGACCCAAAGCGCCAAAATACTTCAAGCGCTGCTGGCGGCAAACCTCTTCACCAGTCCACCCTCGATCCAGCCGGTTTAACTTCCAAAAGTCATCCGGCGGAGAAAAAGAAGGGAAATGACAACATCCCGCCGCCCCGCCAAGATTCAAGCATTATCAACCGCCCGCAAACTCCGTACAACCAAGCTGGCCCTAGCTCAGCCATTGGTGGCGAGGCTTCGCCCCCTCTGCTGAGTTTATCTGATCCTCACTTCAACGGGTTGGACTTCATGACCCGTACTTTTGACAACCGGATCCACAAGGATGTTTCCGGTCAGGGCCCCCCCAACATTGCTTCTGTGGCGATCCATCACGCCCTTTCCGCCGCCAGCACTGTGGCGGGGATGGCTCAGTGTGTGAAGGAGTTGATTTCAACCAAGAACCGTTTTGAGAAGAAGGCAGCCGATTACAAGACTGCATATGAGCGAGCTAAGGCTGATGCTGAGACTGCCAACAAGAAGCTGAAATCTGCTAAGGAGAAGTGTGCTAAGTTGACTGATGACTTGGCGGCTTCGGACCTGCTTCTTCAAAAGACCAAGTCTCTGAAAGAAGCCATCAACGACAAACATACTGCTGTTCAGGCTAAGTGTCAAAAGCTGGAAAAGAAGTATGATCGTCTGAATGCTTCAATTTTAGGGCGCGCCTCCCTCCAATTTGCTCAAGGCTCTGGCGGCCAAAGAGCAGATAAGTGTGGTTGAGCCAGGCTTTGATCTTTCCCGCATTGGCTATTTGAAGGACATTAAGGATGACCAAGTGGTTGGCGAGGATGACGTTAGCCTTGATCTCCTTCCGCAATTTGATGATGAAAGTGAGCCTGAAGAAGAAGAAGATGGCGAAAATGGAGATGGCCAGAACCAGGGCGAGGACCAAGGAAAGGAAGATCCTCAAGCTGTTGCAAGCCAGGGAAACAGCGCCAATAACGAGAACGTAGCTTGAATTTATTCTGTTGTTTTTATTTTGTTAAGTTTAAATTTTAGCTTTGGGCCTTGCCCTTTTTTGTTCCTTGTTGTTTTAAATTATGTATGGGCTTCGCCCCTTTATCTTTTTTCAATATGACTTGTTTAATTTCAATCGTTGTTACTTTTAAGTTGTTGTTTACTAAACTGTTCTTTTCATTTGGCTTCATATACTTTAGCCAATTTTTCAACGTGGCTTGGTTTCTAGTGGCCACTAGAATTGCCAAGGCTTTTAACATTTGATGGCGATACTTTCTTATTCCGAAAGGTTTCCTCGCGGTATTGTATACCTTGATACGATTTGCACTGCATAAAACTCGTAATATAAATCAAAAGATAAGCAATACTGTTGAAATGATCTTTTCATTACTTTTCATATATGGAAACAATTGTTCCTTCATTCTTACATATACCGCCTCATTAAAAACCTTTCCGAAGAAAGGGAAAAAGAGTGCGGCTTCATTCACCTTTGTTGTTTCTTTTAACTAAAATACTGTTTCAGGTGGGAGGCGTTCCATGTGCGTGGAACCTTTTGACCGTTAAGTTGTTCCAATTTATACGCTCCGCCTCCTACATCGCCTATAATCCTGTAAGGCCCGCCCCAGTTGGGCGACAGTTTGTTGTGTTTGTCAGGTATGGTATTTTTTCGGAGCACTAAGTCTCCCACCCTCATCTTCCTTGGCACCACTTTTGTTGAAAATTTTCTAGCAACCTTCACCTTTCCCGCCTCATTTCTTATATGCGCCTCCCGTTGTTCTTTAGGCAGCATAACTAGGCTTGCTATCAGATTTTCTCCGTTGTCATTCTCATTAAACCGAGCCACTCGCCAACTTTGGTTTTCTATTTCCACTGGGAGCATGGCGTCAGTTCCATAAGTTAAACGATACGGGGTTTCTTTTGTGCTTGACTGTTCAGTGGTGTTATATGCCCAAAGAACGCCTGGTAGTTCCTCCGCCCAAAGCCCTTTTGCTTCATCCAGCTTCTTTTTTAAGCCTTTCAAAATAACTTTGTTGGCTGACTCGGCCTGTCCATTGGTTTGTGGGTGTTCTACCGAGGCAAATCTCATTTCAATTCCCATTTCTGCGCAAAATTCCCGGGTGACATTACTTGTAAATTGGGTACCATTGTCCATTACCAAAGCCATGGGAACCCCGAATCTGCACACAATTCTTCGTCACAGGAAATTCCTGATCTTGGCTGCCGTGATAGTCGCCACTGCTTCAGCTTCTATCCATTTGGTGAAGTAATCAACCTCCACGATAATATACTTCATTTGCGCCTTCACTACTGGGAATGGTCCCAAAATGTCAGTCCCCCACATAGCAAATGGCCAAGGCGCCATCATGGTGGCTAATTCCTCCGGCGGAGCCTTATGCAAGTCAGAAAAGACTTGACATTTTTCACATTTCTTAACATATTCCAGACAGTCCTTCTTCATTGTGGGCCAGTAGAAGCCTGCTCTCAAAACCTTTACTGCCAAGGATCGCCCACCAATATGACTGGCATACTCCTTTGTGGACTTCCGCCATTATTCCCGGGGCATCCTTGGTGTCAACACACTTCAGCATAGGTGATAAGTGCAATTTTTACGTGTTTTTCATTATCATTATAGACACTTATTTGACTAGTATGCTTGCATTGTTGATCATTTTATCCTCAAAGTAGCTTGCTTAGAAAATATTTAGTTTTAGCATAAAAATAATGTAAATATTATGATTTTAATATTTAATGTCTTAATTTTGATGTAGGAGTAAGATGATCACTTGAAGAAGGCTTGAATCTTGAGCAAGAAAATAAAGTGAGGAAAGTTGGCTCAAATTTAGCTTGAGCGGACTGGAAACAGAGATGAAAAATAAGCAAAGGAAAGAGTTCGCTCAAAAGTTGGCTCAAGCCACCACTTTACAGTAGATTTTCAGCATAGTTCGCTTGAGCTAACTTGAGTTAGCTTGAGCGGACTGAAGGCGGTCTTAACTACTTCAGCATGAAGAAAGGTTCGCTCGAGCCAACTTAGCTTGGCTTGAGCCAACTAAGGTCGGCCAGAAATTCTATAAAAGGCCAGACCCCGAAATTTCCAGGATCTCTTCCATATCTCTTCCATATCTCTTCCATCTCTCTTCCATTTTTTCCTCCCTAAACATTCATAGGAGGCTGGGCTTCATGGGGGAAGGGTCCCTGGGTCTAGGATTGAAAGATTGAAGCTCCGGAGCGTGGCGGCGACCGCCGAAGGACCGTGACAACCTCTCGGAGGCGATGGAAAGCTTGGGAAAGCTTCTATCGCCGTGGATCCTTCGCCGTTCTTCTGGGTTTCATCTTTTCTTCCTTATCCCTTGTACTTGTTGTTTCTATTTTTGTATTTAGGATGTTATAACTTGATGCTTTGATTGTTGTAAACTCTTTTCATGAATGTAAATGATAATCTTTCATGTATGGTGTTTCTTTCTATGCTTCATGCTTCTAACCAATCAATTGATAATCAAAAGAGTTCACTAATTTATAAATAGATCGGAAGGTTGATATGAATTAGTGTATGCTTAGTTCAATGAAGGTAAAACACCTATGTCTTAGGTCACAATTTGTGTGTTAAAGTTTTGATTTATGTGCTTCAAGTATCACTGATTTGCGTTAGATTTCCGAGGACTAGCATGAGATCGGGAGATAAATGCAGGTCCGGTTCAAGAGAGAAACCACTCACTGAACCAATTGTCTTAAGGTGAGAATATCTTAGGTAAGAGCAATAGTGAATTTCCACGTGACAGGTGGGGTTCTGAGTTCTAACAGAAGTTTCCGGGTGAGAACGGAGATTCGCAAGCCTAGAATACCTTTTATTAGGATAGATTGGTCATTGGGAATGTCTTTGAGAGAGAACTTGAGTTATATTATTCCTTTTGGGTTTTCTAGATGGTAAGGGATTACGTCAAGGAATTCCAACTGATAGATTCACCTAGGCTAGGGATAGTTAGGTGGATAGCTCTCGGCATCATAAGTGAAATGAACCATTACATAAGTGTTTGAGTTGAAAACAATCAAAGGACTAGGTGACGACATATCTAAATACATTTTCTTCTTTGTTACCTCAGTAAACCTTCTTTTACTGCTTTCATTTATATTCAAAAACAACAAAAACAATTTTATCAAACATATTCTCATCTGCTCAAATCAATATTTAGCTCGTGGAACCAATGTTCACACAATCCCTGAGGACGATAAACCCGTATCTGCTTTGCTATGCTTGAATCATAAGGGTTTAGTTCCAAAGCAGTACTAACAAGGAAAAAACCTTTATCAAATTTGGCGCCGTTGCCGGGGATTGTGTTTGTAATGTTGGTGAAGCTAGTGGAATGTTAATTTGAGTTGTAAAAAAGGTAAATAGTGTACATATTCTATGTTTTGTTCTTATGTGTCAATTTCACTGATTTGTTCTTGTTATTAATGCTTGTTGTAGCCTGATCACCTATAACATGATTTGAGAATTGAAATTCTGTGAATCTGACCTAGAATGAATCAGCTAGTGAATCTAATCCTAATTAGGTCATTAGTCATGAAGTGATGATTTTGATACATAAGTGTGTTGTATATATGTGAGTTGTGCATATTTGTTGTTTTCTTATTCTTGTTTCCTTGTTTTTGTTTTAAAATTCCCTAAGGATTCCTCACTTTTGGTTCTTGAATGATCTTTTGCAAGTTTTCATGGTCAAAATCATATTTTGAGTTGTGTGAATCAAGATAGAACCATGAAGTTTCGGAAACCATGAATTTTGGTGTGTTTGTTTTCTATGCTTTTGTGTGCTTTCTGTTTTAATTTGTAGCAATAGTGATTTTGTGAAGTTATGCCAAAACCTGAGTTTTAATGAGCTTCACAAATTTTATTTAGCATATTAAGACTGTTCCATGAGCTTGGATGCAACAAATGTGATAAAATCAAATTTTGGGGGTGTGACTTGTTGAATTTGCATGTGAAATGGAATGTGAATTGGATTATGTGCTTTTGATTCTAACAATCTGCAATTGAGACTTGTCACAGCTCCAAAATAGTGTTTTTCATACATAGGGATGAATGGAAAGCAAGGATGGTAAGTATTGCAAAATTTGAGGTATGAGGTTGTGTTAAAATGGAAGAAATCCATGCCCCTAAGTGAATTTGCTGCATAATTATGCAGGTTGCTCACCAAGGCCTTTGAGTTTTCTCATGTTGGTGTTAGTTTAGTATATTTATGTATTATGTTTTGTGTATTGTTGTTTTGGTTTGTTCAATTTCAAGTTTAGTGCGTTTTAGCACTTTTTGAGTTCATAAGTTGAGGTTTATCTCTTACACTTTAGATTTTGCTTTTGCGGAAAGTGAGCTTAATTGTGCATTTCTAGATGTTCCACAAGTTTCTCATGATATATATAGAGGTTTAAATGAGTTTTGGGGAAAGAAACTTGAGTAAATCAAAATTTAGGGTAGTGAGTTGTGAAAAAGTGGCAAATAGCATGTGAATTGAAGGATCTTGTATTTTTTAAGCTAACAAATTGAAATTAAGATTTGTCACAAGTCCAAAATAGTATTTGAAAGGCTTCTTGATCATTGATGAGCTTGAATTGCGCTTGGAATGAAATTTGAGGGTTAGACTTGTGAAAGATCGGAAAATTCCCCTGCACCCTACTATTTTTCTGCATAATTATGTTTTTCTCTGCATAATTTGCTCAAGCGAGAGCTAGCTTCGCTCAAGCGAAATCCTTGTCTGAAAAATATAGTTTTGCCTCTGTAGAGTCATGGCTTGAACGAGCATGGAGCCAGAATCTCGCTCAAGCGAGAGTGAATTTAGCTCAAGCAAAGTACTTGCCCAGAAAGTGAATTTGTTACTAGAAAAGGTTGGCTCAAGCGAATGTTAAGCGAACTACACACCCAAAAACACTGTTTTGAGTTTTGAAGAGCTAAAAAGGGTGTTGTTTGAATTTTTTCATGCTTAAGCTCATGATTTGATTATTCTTTTCTCTATCTAGTGTTCTAACATGATTTTAAGTGTCTTGAAGGCAGGTTCATGATAATACTTATATTGTTTGGCCTGAGGACAATCCATATTTCTTGGAGGGGGTGAGAGCTTTGATGAGCAACCTTGGATTAAATGCAAAGCATCATGAGGGAGTACTTTTTGTCCTTCTTTCTTTTGTTTTTAATATCTTATTAGCATTTTGGTATATATATTAATTAACACTTTGTGTAGATTTCATCGATAGCTGACTGGTTTTAACTAGCATGGTTAATGAAACATCAATATAATTGCATGATACGCTTTTAAATGCAATTTGAATTGTTTGATTCCTTGATTTAATTGGTGTTTGCACTCAGAGATAGCATGATTTGATATGATTGTATGATTCACATGAAATTCATAGGCATAACATGAAATTTTTTGAAAATCAGGGAATGCTTTGAATCCAAACCAATATGAGGGAGTGTTCCTAAACACTTGTGAGCTGAGAGATTCTTCATTGTGTTGCATGATTGGTTTTGTTTGAGTATCTGATTATCATTGTTGTATGCAATTTCTTGGAAATGATCAAGGCAAATTTTGTTCCATATATACAGCCACTTAGCCATATAGCCTACCATTTACATGTTAATTCCATTGTTAGCCCTTTTGAGCCTGGAAAAGAATATTGTTTTGATTTGTTCTTGTTTATAACCTTGAGCCTTAAAAGAAAAACAATGATCTCTCCTAAGTTGAATGGGTTAAGAGAGCACTTGTTCATGATATGGTTGTATTCAAGTTGGGGAGAGAAGGATAATAGTGTTATTTTTGTGCGGTTTGTGTATCAATCTGTTTGTACATACTTGAAAGTGAAAACAAAAAGATGAAAAAGGAGAAAAAGAGAATTAAAAAAAAAAGATAGATTGATGAAAAGGGTGAAAAGAAAAGAAAAGAGTGGTGAATGAGAGAGTTGGTAAAAGCACTAGAGTAATTTATCATTTATGGTTAGTTTGAACTATAATTGCTCTCTTAGCTTGTTGAGTACCTTGCATATCCAGAAAAACCAATTTTCTTTGAAGCCTAACCACATTACAACCCTTAAAGACCTTAGAGATCCTTGATTGAACATGCAGCCTTGATAACTGCGGAGACGGATAACAAAATTGATTTATGTGATTCAGTGAGTGAACTGAGTGAAACACTCGCCTTACTTTGAACATAATGAAATGCTGAGTGAATGAGTATCCCTGGTTGGAAAGGAATGAATTGTATGTTTATTGATTTTCATAGTGGATGTGCATTTGTATCATTGTTGTGTTTTTCTTTTGTGGGCATCACATTTCTAATTTTGGATCCTTCAATTTAAAATCTTAAGAAATCTTGCAATTTGAGCTTTTGAGGATTCAAAGACCATGCCTGTTGAATGAAAGTCATGACCTTTTGTTTGAGGACAAACAAAGTGTTAAGTTGGGGGGAGTTGATAAGTGCAATTTTTACGTGTTTTTCATTATCATTATAGACACTTATTTGACTAGTATGCTTGCATTGTTGATCATTTTATCCTCAAAGTAGCTTGCTTAGAAAATATTTAGTTTTAGCATAAAAATAATGTAAATATTATGCTTTTAATATTTAATGTCTTAATTTTGATGTAGGAGTAAGATGATCACTTGAAGAAGGCTTGAATCTTGAGCAAGAAAATAAAGTGAGGAAAGTTGGCTCAAATTTAGCTTGAGCGGACTGGAAACAGAGATGAAAAATAAGCAAAGGAAAGAGTTCGCTCAAAAGTTGGCTCAAGCCACCACTTTACAGTAGATTTTCAGCATAGTTCGCTTGAGCTAACTTGAGTTAGCTTGAGCGGACTGAAGGCGGTCTTAACTACTTCAGCATGAAGAAAGGTTCGCTCGAGCCAACTTAGCTTGGCTTGAGCCAACTAAGGTCGGCCAGAAATTCTATAAAAGGCCAGACCCCGAAATTTCCAGGATCTCTTCCATATCTCTTCCATCTCTCTTCCATTTTTTCCTCCCTAAACATTCATAGGAGGCTGGGCTTCATGGGGGAAGGGTCCCTGGGTCTAGGATTGAAAAATTGAAGCTCCGGAGCGTGGCGGCGACCGCCGAAGGACCGTGACAACCTCTCGGAGGCGATGGAAAGCTTGGGAAAGCTTCTATCGCCGTGGATCCTTCGCCGTTCTTCTGGGTTTCATCTTTTCTTCCTTATCCCTTGTACTTGTTGTTTCTATTTTTGTATTTAGGATGTTATAACTTGATGCTTTGATTGTTGTAAACTCTTTTCATGAATGTAAATGATAATCTTTCATGTATGGTGTTTCTTTCTATGCTTCATGCTTCTAACCAATCAATTGATAATCAAAAGAGTTCACTAATTTATAAATAGATCGGAAGGTTGATATGAATTAGTGTATGCTTAGTTCAATGAAGGTAAAACACCTATGTCTTAGGTCACAATTTGTGTGTTAAAGTTTTGATTTATGTGCTTCAAGTATCACTGATTTGCGTTAGATTTCCGAGGACTAGCATGAGATCGGGAAATAAATGCAGGTCCGGTTCAAGAGAGAAACCACTCACTGAACCAATTGTCTTAAGGTGAGAATATCTTAGGTAAGAGCAATAGTGAATTTCCACGTGACAGGTGGGGTTCTGAGTTCTAACAGAAGTTTCCGGGTGAGAACGGAGATTCGCAAGCCTAGAATACCTTGTATTAGGATAGATTGGTCATTGGGAATGTCTTTGAGAGAGAACTTGAGTTATATTATTCCTTTTGGGTTTTCTAGATGGTAAGGGATTACGTCAAGGAATTCCAACTGATAGATTCACCTAGGCTAGGGATAGTTAGGTGGATAGCTCTCGGCATCATAAGTGAAATGAACCATTACATAAGTGTTTGAGTTGAAAACAATCAAAGGACTAGGTGACGACATATCTAAATACATTTTCTTCTTTGTTACCTCAGTAAACCTTCTTTTACTGCTTTCATTTATATTCAAAAACAACAAAAACAATTTTATCAAACATATTCTCATCTGCTCAAATCAATATTTAGCTCGTGGAACCAATCTTCACACAATCCCTGAGGACGATAAACCCGTATCTGCTTTGCTATGCTTGAATCATAAGGGTTTAGTTCCAAAGCAGTACTAACAAGGAAAAAACCTTTATCAATAGGAGACATAACGCCTCGCCGATATAACTCACCATCTACCAGTGTATAGAAACTGACCTCTCTACATTTTGCTCTTGAGTTCAAATCGTCACCCTGTGGAGGGTTCTGTAGAAAAATCTTGATTGATTCCATCCATGAAGGCTCGCCTTCACTTATTGACTTTACTGTTTTGAGCTTTACTTCCACTAAATCAATACTTGGGCGAGGCAAGGTTTCTTGAATAACTGTTTGGTAGTTGCCCAATCGCCCTGTACTTGCCAATTTTGCTAGCACATCAGCCCTCTCATTTTGACCGCTCGGGACATGCTCTATTCTAATGTCTTTGATTTCCATCATTAATCTGCGCACCACTTCCAAGTATTTGGAAAGTTGCGGATCCTTCACCTGATACTCGCCCTTCACCTGTTTAACCACCAACTGTGAATCTCCTTTGATGAATAACTTATGGACTCCTAATTCAATGGCTAGCCTTAAACCGGCGATCAGAGCCTCATATTCAGATTGGTTGTTGCTCGCCTTGAACTCGAATTTTAGAGACTGTTCGATTAACATTTTATCTGGACTTTCAATGGTTATTCCAGCCCCACTTCCAGTGTTGTTGGAGGACCCATCCACAGATAAGACCCATTCTCCTTGAGTCTTCTCGCCTTCCGTGGGTGTTAACTCCGCCACGAAGTCGATCAAACTCTGGATTGTGACTTGGCCCCACGGCTCATATTGTATGCCATACTCTGATAACTCCACTGACCAGCTGACCAATCGTCCTGATAAATCAGGCTTCTGTAATACCTGCCGTAAGGGAACATCAGTTTTAACTTTTACTTGGAAACTTTGGAAATAAGGCCTGAGGCGCCTTGCTGTTTACAAAATTTCCAAAGCCGCCTTTTCAATTTTCTGGTACCGCAACTCCGCCCCCTGCAAAGTATGGCTTACAAAATATATAACCTTCTGCTTATTTCCCTCTTCCTGAAGCAACACTGTACTCACCGCCTTGTCAGTGACTGCTAAATAAAGTATTAAGGGGACGCCTGGCGTTGGCTTGGAGAGTACCGGTAATGTTGCTAATGTTTCTTTTAACTTGGTGAAAGCTTGTTCGCATTCCTCTGTCCACTGAAACTTTGAGTTCTTTTTTAAACATGTGAAAAATGGGGCTGCTTTGTCGCCCGCCATTGGCAAAAAACGTGATAAAGCGGCCATTCGTCCTGTTAGACGTTGCACCTCCTTTACACTTGTTGGGCTTTTCATTTCCAATATCGCCCTCCCCTTATCTGGATTCACTTCTATCCCTCTTGAGGTTAACATAAATCCCAAGAACTTTCCTCCCTGGATCCCAAAGGAGCATTTCTCAGGATTTAACTTCATTTGATATGTTCTTAATTGAGCAAATGCTTCCTCAAGATCGCCGCCATGATCACCAGCCCTGGCGGACTTTACAATCATGTCATCCACATATACCTCCATATTCCTGCCTACTTGTCTTGAGAAAATTTTGTCCATGAGCCGTTGATACGTGGCTCCTGCGTTCTTCAAACCAAAAGGCATTGTCTTGTAACAGTAATTCGCCTGATTAGTCATAAATGCTGTACTTTCTTCATCCGATGGATGCATCATGATTTGATTGTAGCCCGAGTAAGCATCCATGAGACTTAAAAGTTCATTCCCCGACGCTCCATCCACCAGCTTATCAACATTGGGAAGTGGATACGAATCTTTGGGACACACTTTGTTCAAGCTTGTGTAGTCTGTGCACATTCGCCATTTCCCATTGGATTTTTTGACCATCACAACATTGGCGAGCCACGTTGGGTACTGCACCTCACGGATGAAGCGAGCCTTGATTAGTTTCTCATTCTCTAATTGTACTGCCTTATTCTTTTCATCACTCATTCTTCGCCTTAGCTGGATGACTGGGGTCGCCCCTGGTCGAATGGCCAGTTTGTGAGTGATGACATTGGGGTCAATCCCTGGTAAATCATTGATGGTCCACGCAAAGAGATCCAAATTTTCACCCAGGAGGGTGATCAATCTTTCCTCTTGCTCCTTTGTTAAACTGCTGCCAATCTTTAAAAATTTATCCTTAATTTGCACTTGCTTGGTTTCTTCCAGAGGTTGTGGGCGGAAATCATCAGCATCATCTCTTGGATCTAAACTAAATCCCTCTTGTGGAAATATTTCTGTAATTCTGTGACTTTCTTTGGCGGCCTTACGCCCATAGAGCGCCACACTTCTTAAATAACATTCTCTTGCTGCATTTTGGTCCACATGCAATACCCCAACCTTTCCATTGCAGGCTGGATATTTAACAGTCAAATGAGCAGTTGAAATGACCGCACATAGCTTGTTGAGAGTGTCTCGCCCCAAGAGTACATTGTAATTGGCTCTGCACGCCAAGACTAAGTACTTCACTTGAAATTTCTTTACGAACTCTCCTTCGCCAAAGGCAGTTGATATTTCCACATATCCTCGCACAGTGACACGGTCCCCTGTAAATCCTACCAAGGTTCCTTTATACGGCCTCAAGTCTGATTCTTTTAACCCCAGGCGATCAAAGGCATCTCCATAAATGATATCCGCCGAAGATCCCTGGTCTAAAAATACTTTCTTCGTCACATAATTGTTAACTCTGATTGTTACCACAATTGGATCATTGTCATGGGGGATCACATGCGCGAAATCCTGAGGGGTAAATATAATAGGGGAATGATTCACCCAACACTCGCCTTCATTCGCCTCATGTACTGAGTGTACTGCCGCCACATAGCGTTTTCTAGCTTTACTTGAAATTGCACCCCCGCCAAATCCTCCTGCAATAGATGAGCATTCTCCAACAGGATCGCCCAACTCTTCAACTATCTCCTTCCCTTTGCCTTTGTCCCCTTGGGTTATCCTAGCGGCCTCCGGCGTTGTTGTGTCTTTTACAAAATTCGCCAAATGGCCAGCCTTAATCAGGCGATCAATTTCCCGCCTCAAGTTCCAACAATTATCTGTCGTATGCCCCAACGCTTTGTGGTATTCGCACCACCTATTGGTATCCACATTAACTGGCAGCCGTCGTGGTGGCGGCAGATACTGCACAACGTTTGTCTGCCCAACTGCCCTTAAAATGGTACTTAAGGGTGCATTCAACTTAGTAAGTGGGACTGGCGCTGTCGAAGCACCATGCTGACCAGTTGTGGCTGCAGTGGGACCTTGGAAATTTCTGTGCCATGTATTTTGAAAGCCAGGTTTGGAGTTTTGATATGGTCCCGGTCTTGGTACACGGGGGGTTTGCGCTACCCTGGTTTCCTTCCCCGCCTTGGGTTTCTCCTGTGAAACACCGCCAGATTGAGACTGCTTGCGTCCTTCCTCTCTTTCTCATTTCTTCTGATCATCTTGTTCAATCAATATGAATTCCTGAACGCGAGCACGAAGATCCATCATATCTTTCGCCGGCCGCCATGTTAGGTCTCGATTCAAATCTCCTGCCCGAAGGCCATTTTTGAACGATGCCAAGCATACATCCGGGTTATCCTCCTCCAACTGTACCGCCATCTTGCTGAAGTGTGCCATGTAGGTTTTTAATTTCTCGCCTGGTTGCTGATGTATGCTGATAAGATCAAACATTGTTGCTTTTGTGGTTTTATTGGCGGAGAATTGAGTCAGAAACTTAGTAGACAGATCAGTGAAATTATCGATGGAAAAGGGCGGTTGTCGGATGAACCACTGCATCGCCATGCCCTTGAACGTGGAAGGCAATAAGCGACATTTTATCGCATCCGTTGCCCCGCCGATCACCATTTTAGTGTTGAAATACCTCAAGTACTCCATAGGATCAGAGTCGCCCGAAAAGGCGTCTAATGTCATGGTTTGCAGGTGCTTTGGTATGTCCACCTTGGTGATGGCTGGAACAAAAGGTTGAAATTCAACTACGTCCTCCGCCTCCAGACGTTGTCCTTGCTTGAAATCTTGCCTCTGAGTAAGATACTCAACTTGGGCTTGCAACTGCTCGTTTTGGGACTGCACCTTCTGCAAGGTATCTAACATTTGTTGCAAAGCCGCAGGCGTGATACCAGTCACTGTCTCCTGCGCTCTCCGTGGAGCAGTGGTTTTAAGGTCTTCTAAGTTCACGTAGTCAGGCGGCGTTGAAAGCCGTCGAACGCCTGGATCTGATTTAGCGATCAGATCTGAAGGTCTTCCCGGAGCTGCACCAGCGACGCTGGCGACGGCGCCACTGAATGGACCCCCTCCGAGGAAGCTTCCTGCTCTTGCTCGTCCAGTATGGGACGATTGTTGTTCCGTCCGCCGCCGCGGCCGCCGTGTCGACCACCACCGCGCCGGCGATGATCACGTCGACCCACGCCGCATGAACGAGTCTCCATGGCTCGTAACTCCTGCCTTCTGTCACCGGAAGATCTAGGTCAGAGCCACAGACGACGCCAATGTTCTGTACTAGGGAAAGCTTACATAAGATAATGGCAGAAAGTAAACCCTAGCAGAGCACTCAAAATAGCAAGAATGTCATAAAAGGAATATTCTCATTAATGCTGAAAAGTTAAGTTGTACAAGTTGATGACCTTCCCTTTTATAGAGGGTGAAGTCATGACATGGACTTTTCCTAAATTTGGGCCTGACAATCAGGGCCCAAATCCATGTACATATAAGACAAATCCAAATGAATCTTCCAGCTGGCTTGTGGGCCCATCATCTAAGGAAGGGCAAAGAAGCTCGTTGTGTCGTCATTCCCGCCACGGCTGTCTTCAATCGTTTGTTGTTCATTTTGGGCGGGCATAATCTTCTTTTATGTCCCGCCCAGTCCAATTGTAAAAAAAAATTGAGTTTTTTCTAGGAGACAAGTCATGCAAGTAGGGTACGTATAAGTATATAACAATATCAATTTTAATACATCATCATTCAATTTTATACTAATTGAAGAGACTTTACGTTTAATTGAAAAGACTTTACGTTAAGACAAATGTGGTTTTATACACACAATCAGTGGTATAAGCCCACATTTGTTGAAAATGATTAAATGAAGATCATGTAAGAAATAAGCCATATAACCTAATGAATAAAGATTGGTGTGCACCCAAAGGGCGTAGACCAATAGAGACAGATAAGAAGATGAGAGAAATATGCTTATTAAAATAAAATGGGAGAAATAAGTAATGTAATATATTATATGATGTGACCGGAAGAAAGAAATAGAGAGAAAAAAAGAGTGTTCGAATGTGTCTACACTATTTGGTGGTATATGAATTTCAAAAAATTCCTATCATTTCTTATTCTTAGTTCAGATTAAGAGAAAGATCAGATTTCTAGGTAAGACATGTCATATACCTGCGACATCATGCAATAAACTGCTAATTGAATAAGAAGCATTTTGCTTAACCAAAGTTTTATTAATTCTTCCCGTTAATTTTGTATTGTTCATTCATAAAAAAAAATTGTGTTGTTAGGTTATCCTTCTCACTGTTTCTTTTCATACATCTAATAGACAAACAATTTGACACATCAAGTCTATTTTTAGCACTTATCATTAAGATTAACAACATCATAGTTTATACTTTAAGCCCATTTAATTCTCAGACATCGATAAATTAAATTTTTTAACGAATGAAAACCAATCACTACCAAATCCTCAATACCAATTATGTTACCCAATAATTCTCATCAATTATGTACAATGCAAGCTGGCCTGATAGCTCTATATTATCACAAAAATTGAACAATCAACTGCTGGTTCCAATCAATCAGCATGTTGAGCGAATATTCAGACTTAGTTTCCATAAATGCCAAATATCTGTTACACCAGAGAGCACGGTGAGATCAACAACTACAGATATCAGAATGACACCACAGACTGTGGATGAGTTGAAGGTTGCAGCTGAGATAATGCAGTATCACTCTCTTCATTCTCATCAAAAGCAATTGGGTTTCCCAATACGTCCTTCCTGTGAATTAAATAATGAATTGAAATGACGTTATAATCAACCAACTAATTATAAACTAAAAGCGATCTACTTTGTAAATGACTAAATGGTGAAAAGGATATATTCCTTAAGCATATGGGCATTCCATGATAGGTAGTAAAAAAATTGCATCCTAATAACCTCATGCTAAACCCAGTAACTGAATGATACATAGAAACAGACTGTATATCATTCAGTATTTCAGTGTAAAATATGAGCTAAAAACTGCAGCACAAACACCAGCATTGTAATCTCACTTGCATTTTTACAGGACAATAGAGTTCATGTTAAAATCAATGCTTAGATAGGCATACCTTTGAGGGATGAAGCTCTCCTCAGATAATGCCTTCTCTAATCTCTCTTCAAATGGTGTTGCATGCCAGCTCACTTTTTGATCCTGAAAACAATCAAACACTAATTAGGTGCAATATATAAATTTATAACTGTTTAACATTGCAAACAATGATTACAGGTCATACCTCCTTGTACTTATTAGTTGAATTGGGAATGCCATTGCCATCCCACCATTTAGGAGGAGGAACTTGAGAATCTTCATCTTCACTCCAGTGTGCAGCAACCATCCCAATGATGGGCCTGTCAGCAGGGGTTTTGCGGATCTGATTATCAGCAATCTGCATTCTCTTGTTTCTCTCCTCCAGAATGACAGATGCAGGCTTCAACCAAGAAGATAAGCTGTCATCCACCTTCGGTTCATTTTCATTCTTCAACCCTTTTTGTGGTGTAGAAGTTGCATTTTGAGACTGCTCAATTGATTCACTCAGCTTCCACGAAGCTTGCTCAGGGATATAAACATCTTCCTCAGGTACCTTGCTCCGAGAGACATCCTCACATAGGTTGTTGCCAACTCGATACACAAACTGGGACTTAACTCGAGCTCTACCATTTGGTAAGTCTTCTAGTGTTGCAGGGTAAACAGTGCCAGGAGTTTGCATGTCATCAGATAGCTTCATTGGGGTCGGATTTGGTGACTCTGTTTTCTTCATACGCCATCCACCAATGTCAGACGAGTCACAGGATGATATATCAGTATCACATTCAAAACGTACCGACTTGTTCCTCTTCTTAGTGTAGCTGGCTGATGGCCAATGGGAAACAGAAGCTGTATTGTTTTCTGTCCTACTTCTTTCTGTAGACTCAAGAGAGTCACATTGAGAATTATGTGCATTGGAGATACAGCTGAAAATGAAAAAATAAATAAATAACTTCGGTGAATGTATCACTGATGACCAAAAATACATGTGTAAATTCAGTGAATGTCCCACACTACATGCCAATAAAAAAATCTAAAATGAGAAAAATATGAGAATCAGCTTCACCATTTTTTGGATTCTTTACTAGTAATAAGCTGCAGCCATTCATAACAAGGTCATCTTCCCATTGTGCTAAAGAGTAGAGAACGAAATATCCATCTCCGATGAAATTGACTTAAAAGTTGCTTCTCCATGTTCTTTAATATTCAATATCAGAGTAAAAAGAATCAATACAGAGATTAATAACCTGCTTGGTGTGTGTTCTGAAGAATCTATTCTTTTTTCCCATTCTCCATCAAGCTGAACTTTCTCAGCAGATGAACCAAGAAGCCAAGAGTGAAACCTTGAAGGACTGGAATCTTTACCACAAGAAGGTGACACTTTCAGTTTCTGAGATGCTTTCCGAATTTCCGCCGGGGTCCTTGTCAAGGTACCACAAGCTTTGAGAAACTTGGCCTGTAGAAAGAGTTTATCTTATCATATATACAAACCCAATTCACAAGCCATACTTTTTGGTGAATAGGAAAACAATTCTAAGTAGTGGACTTTTACACAGGTGTTTCTTTTTTAAGTTTTAAATAAATCTTAAAAACATCACTCATTATAAACAGAATATACTTTGTGCAACTTCAAAAACAAATTAAGGAAAAACTATATCAGGACTTTTTTTTTCCCACAGCAAGGCATCGGCCATTTTAGAAGATCTAATTGCTGAAATTACGAAGGTTTTTGTGCCTGAACTGCCATGCTTTAGCAATCATATGACTATAGTAGATACATGGTTCATACATGACATATCAGGAATACATCCCATCATTGAACTCACATAATATATGATATCGTCACCACTCACCACCACCAGAAAATTGCAAACTTCATGACAAATGTTTTTTTTTAGAGGCAAACTTCATGACAAATGTAGTCAAGGGTATGGAGTATGCACCAAATAATGAGCCAGCAGACTTATACACAACAATATTTGCTAATTTATCATTAAATAAATTCATTTGTTTTATCAAAAAGTTATCCTCTAAATTAGGAAAAGTGCAAACAAATAGTAGCAAAGTGACAAGAATCGAGAATGCAGCAAGGTTTGGGGTGCGTGACCAACATGTTATTCCTTTCGTCCAGCATAGCTTATAAACACTTGATAAATATCTCACTGTCTACAATTAAAATGACCAAAACTTCAACTGAGCTAATGCATTTATAAAAACAATATATGCTGTGACTAGGAGACCATCACCAGATAGAAGGCAGTATTCTGTGCCCACTGTTTCCAGACATGCTGCTGTTATGTAAGTTAAGATCATCTATAAGTCATCTAGTAGCCCGAATCTTGGGGTAAAATAAAAGTGTAAAATTCAGGGCCAAGGCTTGCTTAGTGGCAATTGTCACCTAGTGAACTAACTACTAAGTCAAAGCATTTCAGATTATTATAAAAGCTAGAGCTGTTACTGCCTATCCATGCAAACATAACTGAGAATACGGTTTAAACCTCACTTCACCTCAATTTAAAATTATAGATTCCATCATGTTCCATACTTTGAGAATATGAGTTATCCATATAGAGCTACTTCCAAACAATGTAGCAAAAGCGATCGACAACAAAGGATCCAAAGTCAAATATAACGATTCCTACCTAAGTAACCATCAGTCAGAATTGAAAAATAAAAAAGGCCCGCTTCGTGCCCTAATTCTGACCATTCCCAATTGTTTTATGAATGTTCTATATAACACAATGTATATCAGATAATGTACACATCGCAAATTGCTCTTAGTTACTTCTCTAGCCCTCTCAATTTGTCCTCATTTCATCTATAAAACTCCATAAAGTTCGACTAAAATCGCAATCACAACTACTAGACCTATCCAGCATATCGAAGCCAAATATGAAATATCGCAAAGCATAATTCTCACTATAAAAATCAAACATATTCCCTTCCCATCATGAGAACAGAAAGAGTCCAAAATGTAAGAAACTAATAAAAACAGCTAAACATCTAAGAAAAAACCACACAACAAACAATTGCAGCTGCTATGTTACCTCATCTTCAAGCCCTATGGCATCAAAATTCTTCGCGTCGCCCTCGCGCCGCGTAGAGTTGTCTTCCCTCTCTTTTCAAAATTGAAAGCACAAGATTAGTGGACACAGTAGGAGAATGTAACACTAGAACTATGAATTAGAAGATAGAATTTAATTTACCTTCTGATAGAAACAAACTTGACAATCGATTTCGAGAACCCGCAATATCCTGGTTTGTTCAAATCAAAACCCTCACATCATCACAAATAAAAAAAAATTTAAAAAAAATGTAAAACTCTCCTAAAATCAGCTGAATGAAAGAAGTATGATCGGTGTTAGTTACGTTGTTGGAACGAGAAGGCACGGCGGCGGTGGTGGTGGTGGGAAGGTGGCGGTTACGGTTACGGTTGCGGTTGCGATTGTCATCAGTAGTTCTGAAGCAAGCGAAGAAGCAACCCATGAAGGAGGAGGATCGGAAGAGAAAGGTGAAAATGAAACCTAACCAACGCAACGCATATCATTGAAGAGGACCCAGTGGTAGTAACAGGTGAGGTACAATACAAAAGGTAACGTTCTTTTTCTCTCTCTCTCTCACTCTCTTTTGTTGTTTTTTATTTTTTTGGTTTCGAATGGAGACAGAGTCAGAGTGTGTGAGGTGCGAGTGCGGCGTCGATTTGAAATTTGAACTAACGGAGGGAGGGAATGGAATTGCGATACGACACAACCACTCGCTTGGCGTCGGCTGTGAGTTTTAAACTCGCTACTGGGGGAGGACACGTGGATTAAGTGCCGGCTAGACGGGGTGGTTGGCGGCGGCGCGTGTGTTTGATATAATAATGATTTTTTCGTAGTTTCTATCGGTAACACTGTGCTTGGTCAACCGGATGAGTGTCCTATTGCTTTCTCTGTTCGGACATATCTTGTCATTTAAATAATATTTTATCATTTTATTATTTTTTTAGTATGCAATCCGGTATATATATCTTCCTTCAGCAATTATGAGACTTATTTTTTTAGTTACGAAACCAATTCGCTTTCGAGGTTTTTAGATCAAAGTGGACGCATTGTTCAGTGATTAAATTCTTGACTAAATACGAAAAATGTTGGGGAGATAGGAGAATCTAAGGCATTGGGTGGGATCTGGTCAGATGCTTCCTAGATCCAAAGTCCACTCAAATAAAGAAAGGCGCGGTTTAGACACACCCCTTCAGCCGCCAGAGTAGAGACATGACGAGCCATAAAGAAACTTCATGCACGATGTCATGTAGATTGGTAAAAGGCTTCCTAGATCCAAGGCCGGCTCAAACAAAACATAAGCGCTTAAGGTGGGTCATCATCCTCCAAATGGCGCCCCTTTGGGTCGTGGCTAGTGAGGAATTCATGCAAGAAGTTAAGACCGGGTGACGTGGGTTCTGGAGCCATACTCTCTGCCACTAAGGCCCTATGGACAACTATTACATGATCAAGTAAATTCTTATGTCATTAGGTTCATGTAATGAGGCGAGTCACTCCGCTTTGTTATAGGATCGACTCGCCCACACCCTCTCACCTTGAGCGTTTATCGCTAAGGTCTTAGGCCTACCAATATTAGTGATTCACTTATGTATTGCTTATAGCGTACTTCCTCCGTTCCTATTTAACTGTTTACTTTGAGGGAAGACACACATATTAAGAGTGTCATTAATTTTGTTGATTTTTAGAAAAAGTGAGGATTATTTTTCTATTTTATCCTTTAAAGTATGTGTTATCTGTTGTAATAATGACTCAAGTAGTAATAATTACATAGTGTTCCAAAATGACAAGTGTGTTGATTTTGCATTGAATGGATTTGAAACAAGTCCCACATAGAAAGTGGAGCAACTTTTCAAAGCATTTATATATCATTAAATGCCAACCATTCAACAAAGGGACAAAGAGAGGATATAGTGTCACATGTGCATAGTTTGGTGGTCCCAAACTTTTATGTCACATGTTCCACTCACACCAACCCTCGCCGGTGTCGCCACCGGCGTGGGCGTAGAGGCGCTAGTGGCGGCTTGTAGACGGCACGACACTTGAGCACGACGCATCGACGGCGACGGCAACGCGGTTGCCGTAAAGTCCGTTTGTTTTGCTCGTTTTTGAATTCGGATTTTTGCAACTAGTGGTAACAGACACATCTGTTGGTAACAGATACAATTTATGAAGGGTCGCAACCTTATACATTGTTCTGCTTTTTGCCTATAAATACAGTGCATATTCAGAATTCATATACACAATCATATCCTCTGTTTTTCAGAAAACACTTCGCTTACATTTCGAGTTTTCATTAGTCTTGTGCAAATCGAAGCAAGGCTGATTATCCTGGGTATTCTTGCATCCAAACTCTAAGACGAATTCAGAGAGTGCTTGAAATACTTTAAGGAAAGTGATTTCATCACGATCAAGCCTATTCATTTACAACAATCTTAAAGTATATTCAAATGGCCACTGATGCTTCTGTCTCCAGTATCAAAGTCATGAACCAGGATCTTGTCAAACTTGATCGCTTCGATGGAACGAATTTCACTCGCTGGCAAGACAAGATGATTTTTCTCCTGACTGCACTGAAGATATATTATGTGTTAGACCCTGATCTAACACCAATTGTTGAACCAAAAGATGATGATTCTGATGAACTTAAGATCGAAAGAAAGAAGCGCAAAGAGGATGAGTTGCTATGTCGTGGACATATTCTGAACACTCTCTCCGACCGCCTCTATGATCTGTACACAGGCACTCAGTCCGCAGTGGAAATATGGAAAGCATTGGAATTCAAATTCAAGGCTGAGGAAGAAGGTACTAAAAAGTTCTTAATATCTAAATATTTCGATTTCAAAATGTTGGATACAAAACCTATTCTGCAATAAGTGCACGAGTTACAGGTTCTCGTAAATAAGATAAAGGCAGTAAAAATAGACATCCCAGAAGCCTTTCAAGTTGGTGCAATCATTGCAAAATTGCCACCTTCTTGGAATGGTTACAGGAAGAAACTACTGCACAATTCTGAAGACTTCTCATTGGAGAAAATTCAGAAACACCTTCGAATCGAGGAGGAATCGAAGGTCAGAGACAAGGCTGAGTCTTCTGGTTTCTCTAAGGCAAATGTTGTGACTGCAAAAGGCAAGAAAAAATATGATGGCAAACAGCAACATCTTGGACCAAGGAAAGAACATAATAAGTTCAAAAACAACAATGGAACAAAAGGTCCAAATGGTGGATGCTATGTTTGCGGAAAGCCTGGCCACTTTGCTAGAGACTGCAGACAAAACAAGGCTAAAAAGGAAGTGAATGCTGTCCAACATGATGATGAAATAATCGCTACTGTAAGCGAAGTTATGACTGTAAAGGGTAAAGTCCCAGGGTGGTGGTATGATACATGTGCCTCTGTTCATGTATCATATGACAAAGCATCGTTCAAGACTTACTCTGAATCAACTGATGATCAAGAAGTGCAGATGGGAAATGAAGTTCGATCAAAGGTTGTCGGAACTGGAACTGTCGAACTCAATTTCACTTCCGGAAAGAAAGTTACTCTTGTTAATGTGCTGCATGTTCTAGAGATGAGTAGGAACCTTGTTAGTGGGGACTTGTTGGGAAAACCAGGAATCAAATCTGTGTATGAATCTGGGAAACTTATATTAACTCGGAATGGGGTATTTGTAGGAAAAGGATATTCCGCTGAGGGAATGATCAAATTATGTACTATTGACAACATTATTAATAAAGTTTCCAATTCTGCTTATATGATTGATTCTGTTTCCTTATGGCATTCTAGATTAGCACATATTGGTATTAGTACTATGAATAGACTAAATAAATCCAAATTAATCTCATGTAACATTCATGATTTTGAAAAATGCGAAATATGTGATAAATCTAAAATGATCAAGAAACCTTTCAAAAGTGTTGAAAGAAAATCTAATGTACTTGATCTTGTACATTCTGACTTATGTGAATTTAATGACATGCTAACCCGTGGGGGAAATAGATATTTCATAACATTCATAGACGATTGTTTTAGGTACACTCATGTTTACCTATTGAAGCATAAAGATGATGCTTTCAGTGCCTTTAAATCATACAAAGCAGAAGTAGAAAATCAATTAAATAAAACTATCAAAGTTTTAAGAAGTGATAAGGGTGGAGAATATTTCTCTACAGAATTCGATTCTTTTTGTGAAGAACATGGCATTATACATGAATGTTCTGCACCGCGTACACCACAACAAAATGGTCTCGCTGAAAGAAAGAATCGAACCTATCAAGAAATGATAAACTGCATGCTAATGCATTCTGAATTATCATTTAATTTATGGGGCGAGGCACTTTTATCCGCATGTCATATTATGAACCGAATACCCCTAAAAATGACCGGAATATCTCCATACGAAATATAGAAGGGTAGATCACCCAATATCGGTTATTTTAGAGTGTGGGGGTGCGTAGCATATTACAAAAATATGGATCCAAAGAGAACAAAATTGGGTCCCCGTGGAATTAGATGTGCGTTCATCGGATATGCCACAAACAATAAGGCATATAGACTTCTAAATTTTGAGTCTAATGTCATAGTCGAATCCAAAGATGTGGAATTCTTTGAAAATCTTATAATAAAGAATAAAGACTATGAAACGCACACTAATGAGGTATCTCGAGATATAGATTCTCAAGAAGTTGTAGAAATACAACCTGAACCTAGAAAAAGTAAGAGAATTAGAAAGACTAAAAACTTAGGTTTAGTTGAAATCGATTCTCAACTCATTTCCTTTTACCTTGTTGAAGGTAATTGTAAGAATGATGTGCATAAAATTCCTATTATTCTACAATTAGAGGATGATCCTAAAACGTATAAGGAAGCCATGACTTTAAGGGATTCCTCTTTTTGGAAAGATGCAATCCGAGATGAAATGGATTCAATCTTGTCTAATCAAACCTGGGAACTAGTTGATCTTCCAAAAGGTTCAAGACCTATTGGATGCAAATGGGTGTTTAGAAAAAAGTTTCATACTGATGGAACATTAAATACCTATAAGGTTAGACTAGTCGCCAAAGGATTTAGACAAAAAGAAGGTATTGATTACTTTGACACATATGCGTCAGTTGCAAGAACAACCACAATTAGAGTATTGTTTGCATTAGCCTCAATAAATGATCTTGCAGTACATCAGATGAATGTTAAAACTGCATTTTTAAATGGAGATCTAGATGAGGAAATTTACATGGAACAACCAGAGGGTTACGTACTTCCTGGAAATGAATAGAAAGTGTGCAAACTAGTAAAATCTCTATATGGTCTAAAATAGGCGCCAAAACAATGGCATCAGAAATTTGACTCGGTCATAATTTCAAATGGATTCATTCCAAATTCTTGCGACAAATGTCTATACACAAAGGTGCAGAACGATACTGCAATATTTCTTTGTCTTTATGTGGATGATATGTTGATCATGAGCAATACCATGGATGGAATCCTAGAAACAAAGGATTTTCTGAAGTCCTCTTTCAAGATGAAAGATCTTGGACAAGTTGATACCATTTTAGGTATCAAAGTTAAAAGAAATAGTGGGGCTTATGAACTTAGTCAAACTCATTACATTGAGAAAATGTTAGATAAATTCAAACACCTACGATTTAAGGAAGTAAATACTCCCTTTGATCCTAGCATCAAACTTGAAAAGAATAAAGGAAGAGTTGTGGCCCAGTTGGAATATGCAAGCGCTATTGGATGTCTAATGTATCTAATGCAATGCACCAGACCCGACATTGCATTCTCTGTTGGTAAGATGAGTAGATACACTAGCAATCCAAATGGTGAGCATTGGAAGGCAGTTACAAGGATATTTGGTTATTTTTCAAAAAACAAAGATCTTGGACTTCATTATGATAGGTTTCCAGCAATACTAGAAGGATATACCGATGCTAGTTGGATATCGAGTGCTGGAGATCATAAATCCACCACTGGGTGGATATTCACATTGGCTGGAGGGGCAATTTCTTGGAAGAGCAAGAAACAGACGTGTATTACCCTCTCCACCATGGAATCAGAATTCGTGGCTCTAGCTTCTGCAGGACAAGAAGCTGAATGGCTAAGAGATCTCCTATTGGAAATTCCATTGGCTAAAGAAAATGTTTCAAAAGTGTTGATACATTGTGATAGCCAAGCCACCCTAGCCAGAGCATACAGTGAAGTATATAATGGGAAATCTAGACACATAGGTCTGAGACATTCTCTCGTGAGAAAGATGATTAAAGATGGAATTATCTCACTGACTTATATACGAACAAAATATAATCTAGCAGATCCTTTTACTAAGTCACTGTCCAGAGACTTAGTAAAGAATACCTCGAGAGGTATGGGATTAAAACTCCTTGAGTAAGAGTTCCAACAACGGTAGCAACCCAATCTGAAGTTAAGAAAACCTTAACCTAAGATTCAATGGGTAACAACAAATCGTTGATTTGGATGACAATGCAACATTAAGAAACAATGTTGACTATTAGATATTCAGGGTTGAGTATCAATATACTCTTAATGAACTTCATGATCGAAATATGTTGTTTTGCGAAAATTACATACGATATGAACTTCACCTATATGAATTTCGAGATAGTGCCATCTCAAATGAGGGTTGGAGTTTCTCTCATAAAAATTCACGAAAAACAGGAAAGCACATGGCCATAAAAAGTGCTAGGCGAGGAAAATGTAGGCGAAGGATCACAAACGAGTGTGTATATTTTTTATGCCGGTATGATCATTAGGAATATAGGTTCAAAGCACAGCTACCTAATATTCCGATTATACTCTGCACAATATTTACTAAGGTTTAGTTCAAATCGAAAGATACTAAACTGTATTAACACTCAGGTGTTTCTATTTTTGGAATTGGCATTGTCATTTATGTAACAAGTGGGGGATTGTTGTAATAATTACTCAAGTAGTAATAATTACATAGTGTTCCAAAATGACAAGTGTGTTGATTTTGCATTGAATGGATTTGAAACAAGTCTCACATAGAAAGTGGAGCAACTTTTCAAAGCATTTATATATCATTAAATGTCAACCATTCAACAAAGGGACAAAGAGAGGATATAGTGCCACATGTGCATAGTTTGGTGGTCCCAAACTTTTATGTCACATGTTCAACTCACACCAACCCTCGTCGGTGCCGCCACCGGCGTGGGCGTGGCGTAGAGGCGCTAGTGGCGGCTTGTAGACGGCACGACACTTGAGCACGACGCATCGACGGCGACGGCAACGCGGTTGCCGAACGTCCGTTTGTTTTGCTCGTTTTTGAATTCGGATTTTTGCAACTAGTGGTAACAGACACATCTGTTGGTAACAGATACAATTTATGAAGGGTCGCAACCTTATACATTGTTCTGTTTTTGCCTATAAATACAGTGCATATTCAGAATTCATATACACAATCATATCCTCTGTTTTTCAGAAAACACTTCGCTTACATTTCGAGTTTTCATTAGTCTTGTGCAAACTCGAAGCAAGGCTGATTATCCTGGGTATTCTTGCATCCAAACTCTAAGACGAATTCAGACAGTGCTTGAAATACTTTAAGGAAAGTGATTTCATCACGATCAAGCCTATTCATTTACAACATTATCTCTCCTCATTTATTGTACTGACAAGGGCATTTGTTGTAAAAACATCATTTAATACTCTCTTGAAATGCTAAGTGAACAGTTAAATAGGAACAAACAAATTTCTTCAAAGTGGACAGTTAAATAAGAACGGAGGGAGTATATCATATGAGGACTTTTGGGCCACATCAGTGTAATGCCTAGAAGTCTAATTATGAGCCATGTTTAGGGTTTATGTCTATCTTGTAACCCTCATGTTCGCTTGACCTAATACAAAAAGCGGCTAAGCCTTAAGGAATTCCTACTTCTACTTGGGCTCCGACTTGGTTAGCTTCATTGTTTACTCCAACGTGAATAAAAGTCTTCACTTCACTCATATTTAATTTATGTTATACTTCAACTTATACTTGAATTTCTAACATAAGAAACTCGGCTATAAGAAATGATGGATGTTTTATAAAAATAACATTTACACCAACTCATCTCAACTTTTTTTTAAATAAAATAAAAATCTCATTTTTTTCGCCTTACATTACTAGAAAAGTAAATTGCACAGAGATATATGCAACACCCATGTTTTGTACAACTAGACTAATGTCAAATTCTTATAACAATAATAGTCTTCATTCTTGATTTCTAATTTGGTACTTTTGTTATTTGCATTACAACTACCCAGCTTCATGGTCTCAATTACATGATTCCAGGATCGTGTACAGACATTTTGGGGCCTTAAGCGAAAATGTTAAAGAGACCTTTTTTTTAGAGAATTTTTAAGAAACTTAACATAAAATATTAATTTTTATATTAATCTTCTAGCTTTGTTAGTTAATTTAAAAAAATGATATATTAGTCTAACTTCCTTTTTTAGTTGGCTAATATTTAGGAAATACATAATTCTGATTTTTTTATACTTTAGTTGTTTAAAATTTATTAATGGTTAGTAGCTATTTTTTTTTTTGGGGCCTAAGTATTTTTTTTGGGGCCTTAAGCTGTAGCTTATTTATTTCCACACTATCCACAGCCCTGCATGATTCAAATTGTTTTATGCACACTATAGTGCGGATACAATTGCCTCTGATCAGAAGTTTTGACTAGTAACCTCCCATCTTTCAGGTAATGCTTCTTTGATGTTATGAATGTTGTTCAAGGCTGACCATGGTCAGTCCCAGGCACCAAATCTGAGCGTCCCACCTGCCACCAGTAAGTTAGCTTGCATTAAACCAAGCATAAAATTATCAAGTCATTGAATTTCTTAAATTTCCTGATAAGATACAACCTCCCAAACCATTGATTCAGGATCGTTAACTAAAAAATCATTATATCAACAGCTATTAGCAGCGAAACCGCAGTGGACCCCTTAAAAAATATTATGTAGCTTACAATAACTGTGTGGAGTCCAGCAGCTTTTCCGCTTGCAATATGTCTAGCATCGTTGTCAAAAAATAGCTGCAGATGATGGAATAAATAAATAAAAGCTATAGTGTATGGTTGAAAAATAGCTGCAGATGATGGTAATCTTCCATGGACATAAGAAGAATGATAGTCATCATTGTAAAAATCATAGCTAATGGCCTGAAAGGAAAGACTTAATCTTACTGATACTATATTATTGATGATGAATATATAAGTGTTTTCACTAGAAAATAATTAATGAAGATAAAACTGAGAATAGTGCCAATATTTTTTTGTACCTTTAGTCCTGCCATAGTTTGTCCCATATTCCATGTACAAATCCAAGTTCATCTTATGTACTTCACTTGCTTTGATATGCAAGTGTTTTAACATAAACTCTGTTAATTAGATAGGTTAACTAGAGTGCTTCTTTTAATTTGCATATTATCTGAACACAAGGATAACTAGAGTGCTTCTTTTATTATGCAGTTATAGTGCATATTTTGAAATTTTTCTATAGTTGATTTTAAAGTCAAAATCAATTATGAAAATAATAACCTGAGGTAGCTTCTGCATGTAAGAATTGATTTTGAGAAAGAAAAAAAAGAATCCAAGCAATGGATAGCTTTTATTGATTTCTACAGCTAGGGATCCAATGATCCAATGTTATATTTAGCTGAGAGAGAAAAAGAAGCTAATTCATACCTTCTATGTTTTTAGCACATACCGAATTCAGACCTAAGCTCAAATGCTCAATGGATAGAGAGTGTCATCCAAATCTGTGGAAAACATTGGAGCTAGAAATAAATAGCACCCCTCTTTTCCTCTTTAAAATTGAAACAGAACTTGTAAACACATGAAGGGAAAAAAGAGGGAAGCAAGAGTAAGAATAGGGAAGAAATGGTGTAAGTCATGTTTTGACTTGTATCGGCACAAATGCAAATGAACGCTAGCACGCACATAGAAAATGCAGAAGAATGAATCCGCATCTCGGGCAATCCCATTTCCACCTATCGAAGGCCCTTCCACCGTTCAAAGCTTTCCTCCACGAAGACTGTCCTCTTTTTCTCGGGTTCGAATCCATCTCGCGACAAGACCTTTTTTGGGTCATATAATGGAGTTTGTCCAGGTTCTGTTAAGAAAATGGGGCTAACGACTTTGAAAGAATGAGTAAAGAAGCGATCGGAGTTGTCAGGATGCCACCCTACCACCGACTAGACCAATGGAGTCTGATGTCAAAGCATCTAGACCGGGCAAGCACGGGAGCAACCAAAGACAGTTCCTCGTCTCAGTATCCTGAAACCAAGGCCTCCCGAACCTAACCAACAAAAGGCCTTTGAAAAGTGAATGAAACTTTTCTTATGCATTAGGATGATATTCCATTGACATAAGAATCCAATTCGCAGACATGATAAGTGCCAAATGTACTTAATCTTCATATCATTTTTGGGCACTTATCTAGGTTAGAAATGTGAAATAGTTATCAAATTTACCCTCAATTGTGAAGATATAGTTTACTAGAGGTTCTTGTTGAATTTAAGTGTTAATTATCAAATTTTGATGTAGGAATGACTTGGGAATGAAGATTTGCTTGAAAGATGCTTGAATCATAAGAAAACATCAAAGAATAGTGCTTGGAAAGCTTAAAGTTTGCTCAAGCGATCTTAAAACAGAAGATTTTGATTTCTTGGCTAAGAAGTTTGCTCAAACCAGCTTAAAACAGAAGATTTTCATTTATTGGCTCAGAGGTAGGGGTGGAAATAGGCCAGGCAGCTCGTCAGGGGCCTATGGCTCGGCTCGTTTGAGGCTCGGCCCGGCTTGACTCGTTTACTAAAAAGGCCAGGCTTAGGCTTTTTAAAAGACTTGTTTAACTAAAAAGGCCAGGCCCAAACAATTTAAAAAGCCTATTTTGCCAGATAGGCCGACCTACTTATATATTATATTATAAATAATATAAATATAATATAATTATATATATTTTTTTAAAAATTGATGCATACTTTAGTATAAAAGAAAACCCTAAGTCCATGCCCTAACCTAGACTAGAAACGTTCCAGACATATTCAGCATAGCATATCCTCAGCCGCACAGGACTTAGGCTGCAGCCAGTCGCCACTGTTGATCTGCCGCTGCCAAGTCCACCTCTCTTGCAATGATATAGGTTTAGTTTTTGAAATGCAATGATACAATTTTTTTTATTTGAAAAGAAAGTGCAATGACATATAAAATGCTTATTAGCCCGCCAGCCTAATGACCTTCTTTTGATAAAATTGTATATTAAGTTAGGCTTTTAAGAAGGCTTGTAGGCCAGGTCAGGCCTTAGAAAAGGCCAGGCCAAGCCATAAAATTTGGCCTATTGATAGGCCACAGGCCAGGCTTGGGCCACCAAAAGAGAATGCAGGCCAGGCCTAGGCCACGCAAAGCTTGGCTCGGCTCGGCCTATTTCCACCCCTACTCAGAGGTTCGCTCAAGCGGACCTTACACAAGGAGGAAAGTGAATTTTTGTTGTGTTGGTCGCTTGAGCGAACTTGAGCGGTTGAAAGGCGGTTTATAATTCCTTCAGTGTGAAGAAAAAGTTCACTTGAGCGAACTATGGACCGCTTGAGCGAACAAAACTGTTATAAAAGGAACATACCTGCATTTTTTTACAGGTAGAGCGGAAAATTAAGGAAATAGAAGACAAAACTCATAGAACTGAGGAGAAGAAGATAGTTTTGGACCGCTTTGATCATCCATCGAGGTGGGAACGCTCGGCGGACATCACAGATCGTCATCAACTTCTTGTTTCTCTTTGTAAGCCTTAAAGCATCCATGGAAATGGATTGTTAAACTTTTTTGTTGGATTTGGATGTAGCCTTTAACTATGATGTGTTTCTCTTGATTTCTGTATGAAAATATCGTTTCTATTACAGGATTCAATGATTTTCTCTTGTTCTTAATGTTATTTTTAGTTGCGCACCTAGAACATATCGCTTGATTCGGCGTAAGAGCGAAACCTACAACGTTTAGAGTCTGACCTAGAGTTAATCATCTAGTAATCCTAATGTCTAGGAATGGAATTAGGCGTTGCTAGTCACTGAAACACCTAAGCTTAAAGATAACTTAACTTTACTATGCCTGTGAGGAATCAATGTTTAGGAAAGAAAGTTATAGATATCCACTCATGTGAGGAATCAATGAAGTAGGGTATAAATGATGTAGATGAATCATGGATAGGGATGAATTTGGATATAGAATCATAGGACACTAGTAGTTAAACGGTGAACTCCAAGTCCAACGGTTTTCTCTCTTGATATCTATCCTTTTTATTCTCGCTTTGTTTAATTTACATTAGCATTTAATCACTAAAATCATCAACCTTTTGAAAATTCATTGCTTGAGTAATTTCACTAGAGAACGACATTTGTATTAGCAATTCCCTGTGGATACGAAAAAAACTCTATGTTATACTACAATTGAATCTTAAAGATTTTAAAAGTAGTATCGGTGTAGAAAAATATCTCAACAAGACACTTTCACATAACATTGATCCCATAATCTTACATTCTTCAAACTATACTCCTAAAACTTAATTGGGATAAAGAACAGTAAATTCAAATACAACCATTGAACCAAGAAATAGTAGTGTACTAATTGAGTTGTAGAAAGCATACCCAAAAGCAAGCAATCATACATTAACCCTAAACTCCTGTGAGAACCAGCCATCTGAAGTTCTTCTCTGCAAAATGTTCGAAGAATTGTTAATAAAAAATTGTAAAACGATAGACAAGCTACATATGTAAGTACTCTTTTTCGAAAGCAGAATTATATTGATGAGGAAATAATCAAATGATGTACAACCCTCCTCAAAAGGGATCAAAAAGTCAATAAAACAAAAATAACCAAGCCAAAAGAAGAAGATAACCCCAAAGCCAAAAATGCACCATAGAGGCAAGAAAGCTCTAAGAGCCACTAGACAAACCCCAAGGCACACAACATCACCGCACAAAAACACATCCTCCCACTTTAACCCTAAGAGGACCCACTCGCCATGATCTGAGAATCAATCTGGGAGAGGGCTATAGAATCTGAGCAAACATACTCCATGCCCAATCGCTTCCCTATCAATAGTGCACTCCGTGCTTTGGTCAAGATGTCATAAGGTTCTGACAACTCTGCCAGTAGCACCATTAGCTCTCACTCGATTGACTCCGATTGGAATTTTATTGGGCTATTGAGACAACATAAAATAGAATGTAGGATTGTAAGCACCATTGAAGCTTAGAGAATAAGCAGAAATTAATAGAGATTGAAACTTAGAGAGAGAGAGAGAAAAAACTGATTTAAAGAAGTAATTCTTGTTATTCTTTCTTTCTAAATGAACAAGCAGCAATGGTAGCTTTATATAGAAAACTGCAATTTTTATGTCAATAATATTATGTACTTTACGTTCAAAAATATTATGTACTTTTATAAAGAAACTTTTTTTATTCTTAATTCGGTCTCCTTAATATTTATAGATTTTTTATTATTTATTTCAACCCACAATGAAAAACATCTTGGATACGCCCCATCAAGGCATTATTAATCATCAATGTGAACCACGTCAAGTCACTTAAATAAAATGACTACAACTTTGACCTGTTCGATTCACATGTAATTTTTAATGGGTGGGGTGGGTAGCTCACTTGGTGAGCTCAGGGAATGAAGGGTATCGAATGGTGAAGGATCAGGGTTCAAACCCTGGTGAAAGAACTAATTTACTAACATTACTAACAGCTAACATTTGCCTATAAAGAAACGTGTAATTTTCAATTGACATAGTTTTAATACTTATTATTATTAAGTATTTGTTTAAATCTTAAAATAATGTAATTCAAATTTAATTATTAGAAAGAAAAAATAAATTATAGTTGTAAGTCGTGTTGATGACTACGTGTAGGGGTGTAATCGGATCAGATTCGTTCGGATTTAGGGTTTTTAAACGTCTGAACCAATCGATCATGTTCGGTTTGGATTGGTTCGGATTTCCTGATTTTTGCTTCTAAATCCGAACCAAACCAACCTGATCCCAATTGGATTGGTTTGGATCGGATGGTCAGATTTGGAATACAAAAATATTATTTAAAAATTTGCACGAAAATTATTCTAAAAACGTGAAAATATATAATAAAAAAATATAGAAAAATCCAACATTTCCAAAAAAACAAAACATTCGATAATGACTTAATCCATATAATCCAAATAAAACCAACACATCCAATAAAAGCATAAATAAGTATGTAATAGACAGGAGTGTTTGGGCTGAATGTAAAAACTAATTCTAAATTCATTGGGTTGGTTCGGATTGATCGGTTTTTCAATTTCCAAATCTCCCGAACATATGGTAATCGGATGCAGTAAGAAAAATCCGAACCGAACCGATGATCCAATCCAACTCACTATAATGTGTTCGGTTTGAATTGGATTTGCGGATCGGACCGTATCCACTTACACTTCTAACTATGTGGGTGGATCAATATGCATACACATTATCATTTAATTGGTGAAGGGGACCCAAACATATGCACTTAAAAAAAAATAGGGATGTATTTTAAAGAAAAAAAATAAGCGACCAAAACAGTGGCGGAACTATCAGAGAACTTTTTTGGGGGACCAAAATAAAATATAACACATAAAAATTGCTTTTGCTTATTGGGCAGGCTTGAGAGCCAATTACAATACATAAATTAAAATATTGTTATTTTTTAAAAGGAAAACATTCTCATTAACAATACATATATTTACATATAACAAAAAAGTAAAGATGAATAAAACTAGTTTATGTACATAAGTTATAATTAATAATTTTTGGATTCTTTTTTCGATACATCAGAAAACTAACAAAAGAACATAAACTAGCTAAAACCCAACAAATCTCTCATTAAGAGAGTCTCTAGATCATAGCAAGGCGAATCCATAACGTGAATCCCTGTTGTTGTGCTCGCATTCCTGGCTATGTGACCTGCAACCTTATTGCAATCCCTATGGATACCCTTGAGAGCTACCTGCCAATTCCTCCCCAGCAGGCTACATATATGTTGGACAGCATGCACAAGCCTCACCACCTCTGGCCTATGAATAGCATCGATAAGGTCCCTGCAATCAACCTCACATATTAACTGTCTAAACCCCCGGACCCAGGCCAATTCCAAACCGTCACGGAGTGCCATCGCCTCCGCCTCAAAAGCATTGCCCCCTGACTCGCGTTTCTGTACCCTAACAACCACGAGCCCTTCTCATCACGAAACACCCCTCAAGAACCCATCACCTTCTGCTGCTCATTATAACTTCCATCACAATTAAGTTTTATACAGCCCCTTGGAGGAACTTCCCACCGCGCACTCATCCAACCCATCCTATCATCCAAGCTGCCTTGCCCCTGCACCCTTCTGAGCTCATCAATCTCATGACAAATTCTCCTCCAAGCCTCATCGATGGTCCAAGGATTGGAATCCAAGATCATATTGTTACGCCATTTTCACGTTCCCCAAAGGCAAGCCAGAAATTGAACACCATTCCCACTCGGGCTTAATCATGAATCCAATTCCAAGCATCATCCCGCTAGAAATTCCTCCACCTAACAGCTCCCAAACAACTCCAAATTTCCTTAGAGTGGGGACAGTCCCTCAGGCAGTGCAAGGGACTTTCCACCGGAGCTGAACCCCTACCACAAGCTGGGGAAACCGCAAGGTTACACTTCCACCTATTCTCATTTGTTTGGAGCTCATCTTGGAGAACAAGCCAAAGGAACGTTTTTATTTTTTCTGGAGCTCGAAGCTTCCAGAGCCAACTCCACCTCCTCCCATCCCTAACACGCAGACTCTCGTCATTAAGCCAAGTATACGCGTCTTTAACAGTGTAATAGCCTGTCTGACTTTCCATCCAACTCCAACCATCATCCCCACCATTAGTTATATGCGGCTCAATTTGATTGAGGTCCTGAAGACGATCAGCAGGCACTGCCGTATACAAACAGTTCAAGTTCCAATTTCCATTCTGAACAAGGTCCCCCATCGTGACAGCAGTATCATGAATATGGACAAACGAGACTTGCTTGGCTAACAACCCTGTACCACTCCAGTTCGTATACCAGAATCTGCTTTGGTCATTACCCAGTCTAAACCGGAAACCTTCTCGTAACCCATCACACGCTCGAAGAATACCTTTCCAGGCTGAAGAAGCTGACAGATTGGCTTGAGCCTCCATTATAGAATCTTCTTTCAAGTAGTTATGGGACATGACTTTGACCCAAAGCTTCTCAAGGCTATCCAACATACTCCAAACTGATTTTCCTAGCAGAGCCAGATTAGTCATCCTCATGTCTCTCACTCCCAACCCCCCATGTTCTTTATCCTCAGTCACTGTGCTCCAATTAACAAGATGTCAAACTCTCCTTAAAGTACCTTTGGAGCAAAGGAACCTGCGCATGACTTGGGGCAGTCGATTCAGAACCCCTTTAGGAAACCAGAAAACCTGCATAAGGTATGTTGGTATCGAAGCCATAACAGACTTGACCAAACACGCCCTACCCACCACATTATGCATGCTAGTTTTCCGTGAAGATAGCCTTGTCTGAATATTATCCATAATAAAACTGAAATCAATAGTTTTTAAGCTCATCCCCTTCAACGAGAAGCCAAGATATTTACCCAGCTCTGTCACAAACGGTATAGGAGCAATACTATTAATCTCATCTCTGACTTCCGGGCACACTCCTTTAGATGTAATAGCCTTGGACTTTGTCAAGTTCACCTTCAACCCGGAGCTAGCACAAAATATCCTTAAAACATCAACCACTAAGTTCACTTGTGGGATCGTGGCTGAGCAGAATAACAACACATCATCAGCGAAGAATAAGTGGGAAATTGGAGGACCTCCAAGTGAAACCCTAACCGGCTTCCGATGACCATTATTTACTAACTCCTGGATATGCACTCACAAACGCTCCATGACAAGAACAAACAAATAGGGGGAGATAGGATCTCCCTTCCCGGAGAGAAGGGGGCAATCTAACATCGTTCCAAAGCAGGGAGATTTTAGAGGAACTTACACAACACATAATCAACTCAATAATATTTGCAGGAAATTGGCAAAGCTCCAAGGTTTCTTTGAGGAATTCCTAAGACACGTTGTCATACGCTTTCTCCAAATCTATCTTGAAGGCTAAACACCCTTGTCTAGATGACGATTTACTCATATTATGAATAACTTCTTGAGCCACAAACGCATTATCCATCGTTCCTCTTCCAGGGAGGAAACTATTTTGCATGGGGCCAACCAAGTGGTTAAGGAAAGGTCGCACTCTATTAACAAGGACCTTAGTTATCAATTTATATGTCACACTGCATACGCTAATTGGTCGGAACTCCTTCATAGTAGATGGATGGTCCACTTTAGGGATCAAAGCCACCATAGTTTCCATGAGTTTAGCATCCACCTTTCCATTACTGAACGTCGTCTTGACCAAGGTCATCACCCACATGGTCCCAAAATCTTTTATAGAAGAATGGTTGGAACCCATCCTCTCCAGGGGCTGTAAAATATTTCATCGCCATTAACGCTCCTTGAACCACTTCCTTCTCCACCGTCATGGCCAGAACTTCTTGGGCCGCCACTGATAACTGAGGGAAAACAACATGGGGAAAATCTATCATGCTAGTACCAGGAGCAGCTGCAAAGAGGGATTGAAAATAATTCTGGACTTCATTACTCAAGACAGAAGCGTCCTCACACCACTCCCCATTCGAAAGCTTAAGTCTGTGAATGCGTTTTCTTTTACCCCTTATAACAGCTTGGGCATGAAAGTAGGATGTATTCCTATCTCCCAATCGAACTCTATTATCCCTCGCCTTTTGATACCAAAGCATTTCTTCTTGCTTCAAGACATTACGATATTCTTTCTGCAGTTCCATTTCAAACTGTACCATATCTGACGTAACTCTTCTGCTCAGCTATCGTTGTACACATTTCAACCTACACTACCAGAAAACAGTCATTTAGCGACGGACCAAATCGGTCGCTAAATGGGCTAAATCGGTCGCTAAATGTTGCGACCGATTTAGCGACCGATTTAGCGACCGATATAGCGACGGACTTGTAGCAACCGATGTAGCGACGAAATTTAGCGACTGAATTAGCGACTGAATTTAGCGACTGCATTAGCAACGGAATTTAGCGACTGCATTAGTGACGGAATTTAGCGACTGCATTAGAGACGGAATTTAGCGACGGAATTTAGCGACGGAATTAGCGACGGTTTCAGCTATAATATAGCGACGGAATTAGCGACAGATTTAAAAAGTTAGTGATGAGTTCAGTGACGGTAATAAATATAAAATTAACAAAAATAATCAGTTTTGTGACAGATTTTTTTAGTGTTAAAAATATGAATATAACCATAATCATCATTGAATCATCACAAAACACACAATCTTAACATATCCACCTAAATTCATCACTGAATCATCACAAAAAGTATACCATGAACTACTTAAACTAGTCTAGTAGATTACTATTACATTAAACATAGTCTATTACATTAAATATAGAAACAAAGCTTGACAAAGTTTTCATGGAAAAGCACCAAGATCCTCCTCATTCTCTGACTCATCAGTTTCTAACTCCTCTTGATTTGGGGTTGGCATTGGTAGTTGTTGCATCCTTTCTTCCATCATTCATACTCTCATCCACCAAAAAACCTGTAAACACAAGCATAGTTTAGAGGAAAGAGAACTTATCCCATCATTGAAGACTATATGCATGGTTCCCTATTTTTCCTTTTAACCAAACTCACTAAGTTAGTGCTTATTAAAATATTTACTTTATGTATTAGAACCAATGAGAATCTGAGATATTACAAACTTACAAAAAAGCAAGAAAATGAAATAACATGAATGTTCAATCCAAGTCCCCAACTAACTGCAAGTTTTATTTGATAAGCAAAGATGATATAATACACTTGAGCCTAAAATTAATAAACCCACCCTAACTGCATCAGTAACAAGCCCCCAAAAGTATCTGCCACCAACAGAAGCAAACATAGTCTTTGGACATGAGAGCACAATAGAATTATACGTGTTTCACTGCTGCAACTTAATACCCAGCCCATGATGTAATCCAATATAGTTAACCAGGTTCAATTCCCATGACAGAAAAGAAAAAAAGAAACTCATCAAGCTGCCACACAAATAGTTAACCAAACATAGCCCCTCCAAGGATAGCAATCAGGCCCTGAAACTACAAAGTGATTGGCATAAGCAGTGAATTTTGTGATTATCAGCTTTAATGTTTGTAGTGGTGGGCTGTGTTGTGCAGTTTATGTTTAATTCTATAGCCACAATCATTCTTAGCCTGCTTCATACCAAATTACAAAATACCAAGCACCGACATAAGTAATCCAACAACAAAGATATATTTAAGAGAGAAAAGCACAAATTGCTCGTGATCATATGCAACATTAAAATTTAATAAGCAACCTCATCAGCTCATCAATCACAAGTGAAAAAGGTTGGACACTAATCTTTACAAAATAGTCTCAAATAAATTGAGTATAAGACAATTACAGGCTTTAATACTTTCTTTGATAAAACTCAAGTCATCAAGAGCTATCATAAACAAATACTTGTAGTTGTAGGGTGTTCAAGCAGAACCAAAATACAATCCTCAAGCCGCCTAACCATTCTTTTTATTAATTTCACCTGGAACCTTGCAAGAAGAAAATGTAATTATGATTTCAAACTTTAGATATTGCAAGTAGCAATAATCGAATGATATGTTATAATGAATCATTATAGCTTCCTGCTTAGTTTGATATTAATGATGATCACAACCATCATAGCATAGCACATGATGTGGTTTGGAACACGCCCAAGCTGCCCATTTAGAAGGCTATATAAAATGACCAAGGACAGTACCCAAGTACACAAAATTCAACTTAAAGCATGTAATGATAATGAAGCAGATTATCAAACATTTTTAGGATTAGGATTAGAGATCAGTTCACCAGTCACAACAAATTAAAGAAAAGTGAAACTATTGTTTGGTATATTGACCTGAGAGAAGGGGCAAAAACCAGACCAGAAAGACAAAAGATTAAACTCTGGTGAAGACATGAGTAGCTAAAGATAGTTCTAAAGACGACGGGGTGCCCGCATAATATTGCAGCCCAGAAAAAATAAAATTCAGACTCAGACATGCCTGATACACCCATCTGCAAGTAGATTATTACCTACCTAAGAAACAAGCTAAAGCCATGCCAACCATGCCACCTCCAACGATAGCAATATCATATTCTGGAATGCTTTTGCTTATACTCTGCTTCTTCCCATGCTCCTACACAATTTCCAGACCATAAATTATGCAATTCTCATTGGCAAATCATTAACTTTCAGCACAAGTTGTTATTATAATACAAAAATACACAAAAACAAAAAAAAAAGAGTATGTGAGAAGTGATGATAATGGACAAAGATTATGAAGAAGATAAGGTACCAGTGATATTAATCACAATCACCACTTCAATCAATATGACAAAAATAAAGTACAGGAAGAAAAATCAGAAGTAAAATCTATGTTACAAACCTATATAAAAAAGTGGAGAAAAGAAGGCCATGTCACATACTTTTCCCTTTACTTTTCTGGTCAGTATTAACCCGAGTTTGTTATTCAGGATAGGGAGGGCAGGTTGCTAAACTAAATAATGATTCAGTTATGTGTTAGCCCATAGAATTTAATGATCAGGGGAGTGAGGGTTAGTTGACCAATTTAATAATAACCGTGATATGTGTTAAATTGCTAATCCATAAAGCAGCTACCATGGGAGTAAAGGCAATTGCCCAACTTAATAATGATTCTGGTATGTGTTAAGTTAACCCATAGAGACACTTACTTCCTGGTGTGACGTTGAGATGCACAAATTTGGTGTTTAGTTTTGGTTTGCGGTTGATTTTGCCTTAGTTGTACCTTGACACACTAAGGCAAAATTGATGCGAAATAAATTTGAAACCAGAAACTATTTGATACACTTTGTACCTCTTGTTGAGAGACAATTTCCAACTAAAAGTCAAGTCTTATACAAGCAGTGTCAATCAAATCAAGAGGTGTTCTTCACTAGTTTTCTTATGTTGAATTTCTCCCCAACAAAACATGGTGATTGAATGAAAAGAAAGGCAAGTTATAACAAGAAGACCCCAGTCACAGAAATAGAAAAATAGCAAGAATTATGTATCAGTTCAAGTTACAGATCAACACTTCAAGTCACAGAGTTTCCAAGCACAAGAGTGGATTTGTAAGAAATAGGATTTACTTACATCATCGAATCCCTCATCCTCATCCTCCTCGACCTTTTCCTCTTTCTATTCGTGACTTGTAAGAGAAGAGAGTGAGCGAGAGGCAGGATGCGAGAGTAAAGAGAGCCAAAAAGTAAACTCATACCAAGATGAAGAGGAGCCCTAATGATGGAGGTTCGCGCGGTGTAGAGAAGAGAGTGAGCGAAAGAGAGTTGAGAAGCACAACACAGGGTCTGATTTGGTACATTGACACTGAGTTTTGATAAAATTAGGGTTACGTTTTACTAATACATATACATAATAAACGCTAACACATCTAAGGAAGCTAAATAGCTCAACTGGCAAATCTTGGCTATTATAGCTGTAGCTGTGGATCTTGGGTTCGAATCCAAGGCATTACATTTTTTCAAATGATACTTTGTGTATTATATTTATTATACTTTTTAGCGACGGAAACGCCGATCGCTAATTTAGCCGTCGCTAAATCAGTCGCTAATAGCGACGGATATATCATTCGCTAAATATTCAGTTGCTAATACCGTCGCTACTTTGTTTATTATTTTTGCTATACTTTTTAGCGACGGTAGTGTCGGTCGCTAATATAACCGTTGCTAATTCAGTCACTAATAGCGACGGATTGTTCGGTCGCTAACACAATCTGTCGCTAATTCAGTCGCTACATCTTTTTATTATTTTTATTCTACAAATTTAGCGACAAAAATGTCCGTCGTTAAATAATCAGTCGCTAAATCGGTCGCTAATATGTCAAACTTGAAGTATGACCAAAATATCAAGGATTCCGTCGCAAACTCGGTCGCTATTAGTGACCGAAATATTTCGGTCGCTAAATCCGTCGCTAAACAGCGATTTTCTGGTAGTGCTAGCCTCCACCCTCTGTTTACGCGATTAATATCTCAAAAAACGTTAGAATTGAAGGCCATGGAGTCAGCACGAACTCTCTGCAAGTTTATTGTTATGTCTCCATCTCCAGTGCGCCACACATTCTCCATCAGAGTCTTATAATCCGGGTGATCTGCCCACGAGGCTATGAGTTTGAAAGGCCTAGGGCCCTGACCACGACCCAGCTCCACAGTGTACCATCAAGGGAGTGTGATCCGAATGGATACGGCTAAGGACTTCCACAAAGCAGTCAGGGAAAGTCATTCTCCAATCGACGTCACCAACCGCACGATCAAGGCGCTTAGACAGTATGATCCTATTGTTGAGCTTACGGAACCATGTATAAGTACCTCCACTTGCACCAAGATCCATCAGGCGACACACATTCATTACTTTACCAAACTTGGCAGCTCGGGACCGATATAAATCACCTCCCCTGACTTCAGAAGGGAGCAGTACCTCGTTGAAATCACTCAGGAGGAGCCAAGGCTGGAAAGTTCTACCTCGGACCACATTCAAATGATGCTAGAGACCTTCACGAATCACCGGGTTTGGGGAAGCATACACAGCAGAACAGGTCCAAGAGAAATTGTCTCTCTAGAGCTCAAAGGAGACGACCTGAGCATGCTGTTTTACAAGCCTGCTATTAAACTGGATGACATCACTTTTCAACACCCAAATACCTCCTCGAAATCCTACAGCCTCTTGAAGGAAAAGCGCTTGAAATCCTACTGAGTTCCAAAAATGCCGCACCCTAGCAAATTGACACCTGGGCTCCAAAAAGACGATAATGTCAGGATTTCTTTGTCGGATTAAGTCCTTCATATACAGCCTACCCACATCATTGATAACACCCCGCACATTCCAAGACACTATCTTAAACTCTTCAAATCCAATCATTAAAATAAAGAATTGAGGTCGGGAAGTATTCCCCTTGCCAAGGAGGGCAAATATTCTCCACTCAGACTGTATTGGTATTGTTTTCTACAGGCCTGCTTGAGCCTTCCAGATTCAACTGCCACTCTAGTTGGTGGCTTTTAGTTCTCTCCATATAGTTTTCATAATTGACGTCAGCATCCAGAGTTTTTTGAGCGCCAAACACGAAGTGATCAAAATGTGGGTTAGGTTTAGGAGGCTTGGTAGTTGTGGGCCCCAGTTTCATCTCTTTTAGCTTGAGATTCCCCACCGTACTCTCCTAGTCATCACCTCGAGCACATCGCTTTTTATTGAGCGTGGGCCCACTTGTCTTGCCAGTAATAAATCTGGCCTCACCAATAGCTCCTGGATTAAAGGAATTAGTTACGGTTGCCCCCCCCCCCCGCAACTTTGTCAACAAGTTTCTTCTTTGTTTTCATTACCCCATCATTGGCATTTAAGCCTTTGCACGCTTTTCCCTTGACAACGACCGTTTGAGTTTCTCCTGTTCTCTTTCCTCCCGGATTCCCAACTCTTGATTTCCGTTTGGAAACCGTCATCCAATCCCTAAATACTTCTTCTGGAATCTGGACAGGTGGCATCGCTTTTAGGGGGATTTTCAAATTAGCATTAACTACCCTAGGTTCTGATTCCGTAACCGCTCCACCAATCTCGTTGGTTTCCAGGTTTGTCGCAGTTTCCATTTCCATATCCTCGTTACCACTTTGCATCGGCGACCCTTCCGTCGGTGGATCTGGTGATGAGCTCTCAGGTGGGGTACTTTCCGTCGCGGACGCCAAATTCTCCGGCGATGCCATAGTAGATTCCCCACCCCCACCTTCTTTAAGTTGGGATTTCAGTACCACACTTGCTGGCTTGATGCACTCTCTACTCCTATGCCCATAGCATCCACACTTAGTACAGATGATGTGCAGGCCTTCGTACTCGATGTTATACCAAAAGTCTTCAATCATGATCTTACCAAAGATTGGCTTGGTCAAATCTAGCTCCACACATATTCTTGCAAAACGGCCTCGGTCCCCTTGTAAGGTATTGATGTCCACCCTGATTGGTGTACCTATCACTTGGGTGACTAACATGAGGAAGCTTTCATCATAGAATGCAACGTTTAGGCCTGGTATCCGAATCCATGCTAGGGTTCTATCTACCTTTGCAGCTGGTGATACGAACGCATGATTCCACATCGAGACCGCTATGTAGTGATCAAAAATCCTCCAAGGCCCCCCTCCAATCACTTTATCTCTATCCTCCTTTATGTCGAACTTTACCATGAAGAATCCATTTCCCACATCCAGGAGCTCAAAGTCCCCATCAAGCCTCCACACACCCGCTAGCTTCATTTTCATCGTACGATATCCCAGCTTTTCCCCCCAGTAGACACACCACCAAGGCCTCCTTCCATGGCGCACACATGTCCTCAATGACTCCCTTGTCCACCACGATCCGTGGAAGCATTTTCTCTTCATCCAAGAATTCCACTCTCATATTTCCCTCCTTGAACAAGTCAGTACGCTCCTTGGGGGGTGGTGCTTTCCCCCCTCACATAAGTTTATCTCGAAATGACATACGCGGTTGTTCTCCTAATTCATCTGGCGGTTTCTTTACCCCCTGGTTGCCATCTTTGTCCGAAGGAGAAAACCCTTCCACATCCATAGCTGCCATCAAACTCTTTGCACACCCTTAATAATCTTTGGATTCTTGATATATTTTCGTTTGGAAACTAATTAATTTACTTTTCGTTTAATACTAAGCATAAATAACAATTGACAGATGGACACAACTTCTCCCTTCAGTCTCGTTTAATAAACTATCACCATCTATTTCAAAAAAAAAAAAAACTTTCACCATAATAATCCTTACTCGTTTTTTTTTAAGTGACATAATTTTTACCAATACTTAATCATTACTTGTTTAATAAGCTTTCATGATAAACTAACCATACTTTTTACCTTTAATTAACATTGTTATAATTATTTTCATAAATCTTTCAAAATCAATGGTAATTAAGTCCATAAAAAAAATGATTAGAAGTGTCAATGAAAAAATGTGGGAGTTAAATTCAAAAATTAGTGTTAAGTCCAAGATTTGAACTATGGACTTACTTGAAAGTAGGAAGTGCCTTTTCCACTAGGACAGAACACTAGTTTAGACTTATAATGTCGATGTTTTATATATAACGAATTATCAACACAAAAAATTTCTTATAAGTACTTATATTTTTCAAGAGGTTTGAGGGGCCAAGGCCCCCTCCTCTGCGCTCAAGTAGTTCCGCCCCTGGACCAAAACCAATAATTCACTATTTTGTAGGGTGTAATTGATATGGGTGGATGTGTCAATTTTACGTGTTTTTCAATATCATTTTACGCACTTACTTGACATGTATGCGTGCATTATTGATAATTTTCACCCTCAAGGGAGTTAATTTAATAAATACTCAATTTTAGTATAGAAATGGTGTAAATATTATTTTTTTCACATTTAATCTTTTATTTAATAGGCCTATTTTTTATGGTAGGTGAAAATCTATGAAGATCTCATGCCACAAGATGTCAAAAGTCAAGAAATAAAGAATTTCGCTTAAGCTAAATGTATTCTCGCTTCAGCGAAATTATATGGTCGTGAGAATCAATTCTGGAAGACCATTTCACTTAAGCCGAATTCTGGCTCTCGCTTAAGCGAAATTCATTAGAAGAGAAGGAGAGTGAACCCTCTCGCTTAAGTGAGACTTATCCTTGATTCCACTTACCCACCTTTTTAACCGTTTCTTTGGACCCTTTCAATTTTTGCTCATGTCATGTGCCTTCCTAGACCTTGTATTGGACTATTGGCTATTGAACTTCACTTTTGGCTTGGGCTTCTCCCTTGTACTAAAAAAGAAACCTCAATCTATTTTTTTTTTTCTTGTCCAAGTAAATTAAAAGAGAACGCGCGCTATTTAATTATTACGCAAAGTTATTAGACGAAACTGATCACGAATCACACATACTTACATGTTTGAGTGTAACTCGATAGGTTGAGAGTTGAGACCATAAATGGTGATAAGATACTACTATTTATATTCTTTCGTCGGTTTCAACTAATAACTTTTTCTTAATTACTACAAGTAGTCATTTCCCAAATTAAATATCTTAAATAAGGTTGATATACCAACTCCTCTCTGTTTCAAAAAAGACAAATACCAACTCCTATCATCTTCCATTCTCTTTATTTTCCTGAGCCATATTGCTTCTCATCGCGGCGAACGATCCTAGAACACTAACTCCATATTGAGGTTACCAATGGCAAGCCTAATATCTCAAATTAATGAACCTGCATATGATATGAGGTAGATGTTGAATGTTGAAGGTGAATGAAATTGAAAACCACCATAACATATGATATGAGGCAGATATCGATCACATTGAAAGGTGGTAATTAATAATCACTATATCAGGAAAATACTGAATGCTGAAGGCAACAACTTCCAAACCTCAGTCTTATCATGTTTTTTTTAGTTCTATCTTATTTTAAATAGTAAATATTTATATTTCCAATTTGATTCTTTTATTAATCCTATCTATAACGAGCAAAATATAACCTAAGTATACCATGCGTTAGGACCAAGAAATTCAGGTGGATAATAAACGGTTCAACAAACTTGAGGTTCAAGATCCAAATTGTTTATATTTTAGTCAAATTGGTAGTTTGTATGCTAGCTAGGCTTATTTTTTTAGTACATGCTTCTCAAAAAAAAAAAAATTAGTACATAAATCATTATCCAATATGGTTAATTAGATACATGCTGGCTACCGCTTAGTGAAGTAAGTTTTCCAGGGTTTAATTTCATTTAATTTGCTCAATAACATTAAGAGGAACAGTTGTGTTTTTCCTTTCTGGAGTTGGTAAAATCTGTAAAAATTATGCTAGTTATATAAATGATTATTAAATAGTTTACTGGCTATCATAAAATTTGTACTTAAATTATGAGTGTAGCTAGTGTGATGGTTCCTCATATTGTTCTTTAAAGGTTGGGGGGTTTGATACTCGTTCATGAGTGGAACATATATATATTTTGTGGTTAGTTGTTTTCAATTTAATGTAAATACCCACGACGACATGATTAGTCATAACTGACAATTTAACGTAATATTAAGTATCTTCTATTAATTTTAACTTCTTTAACATCGCTTTAATATTGAAATGAGTTTACGAAGCACTAGAAATTAAACTCGTGCGTTGCACGGATTTATTTTTAAGTTATGTGTCTATTATTTGTAAAAATAATTTATGTAGAAAAATTATTGAATAGTAGATAATTAAGAATATGATAAGCATATGTAATGTAATTACATTAATGAAGCTCAATAAAAAAAATTATTGTACACTAATTTTTTAGTTTTTGTTTTGGTATAAACATTTGGTATCGGTCACCCTTTGAATATACCGACAGATTCGAGATTTAGTCACAATTAAGACTCATCATCCATCCCCCAGAGTGTATTGTGTGGGGATCGAATCTAAGAGCTCTTCACACACTCAGTCTGCGTTGCCAACTGAGCTACCCCTCTTGGGTTAATTTTTTAGTATATTAAAGCACATATTTTATATTTTATGTTTCTTTAATAAAAAATATTTTCAATTTATTTGGTGATTATATGTTTAAATATTAACGCACTCTCAATATTAAGTAAATTGATGAAAATATATAATTAGAGCTGAATACAGTGTTTGTGTAAAATCATCTATAAAAGTAAAAAGACTTTTATAAAGTGGTATTTATCTCTTGCTTTCATGTTTTGACCATAAAATTAGTGTCTTCAGTTGAAACTTTATGGAAAGTGTGTTAATGAATGTTTAATGTTGAAACATATTCTTTAACACATATAAAATTTATACTATTTATTGCATAATGAGTATTTAATTAGTTAATATGCAGTTTGTAAGAGCATATATTCAGTGGCGGACCTACTTGATGACAGGTGGGAGCCATGGCTCTCTCAGAATTACTATATATATTTAAATTACAAGAGAATAGACAAGTACGAATGTTGTCCCAGTGGTCAAATTTAGCTTTCTCATCCATTTGGTTATGTGTTCAAATCCAGCCTCCAACACTTTGGTGTGATATTCTATATTTAGTATCTTTTTTTGGCTCCTCCAAAGATTTAGGCCAAGTTCCGCCACTGCATATATTTCTTAACTTAATTATGAATTAAGATAATAATTTATCTTATTCAATAAATTTTTATAGTTTTATAGAAAGTAAAAAATTATAAAACCTCATAAAACAATTTGAAAACAAAAATCGTTCAACCTAATGAATGTCTATTACAATGGTTAAAATTAATTTTCTGGATCCCTGAGATTCCGTTTGTAAAGAATGCACTTTATGATAGACCTTTAACTTTCACTACACTTGAGTAGAACATGATTCTCTCAGTAGATGATACATGTGTTTAACACAAATAAATTATAAGGACTTAGTTAAAAAAGATTCTTAAACTCTTGTAGTATAATAATCTGCAAAAGTGAAAGTTGGTTAAGAATGATTGTGATTTTTTATCAATGAAGAAACATTGTAGATATATCAAATATGATTTCATTTAAGAACTTTATTAAATGCTTTATTGCATGCTACATTTTATCTATTGTATATGAGTGCAACAATGATAAACCTCATAGGAGATTATAAACTCATATTAAATATTATTAGAAAACATATTTTAAATTAAAAACGTATAACTACTATCGACCAAAAAATTTAAAACTAAACAATTTGACAAATAAATTTAATTAAATTATTCTATTATTTTTTATAACTAACATGACATGCATAGCATATTTAATATATATCTTCTAATTTAATTAAATTAGTTTTTAATATATTTAATTTATTTATCATCATATATGTAGTTAAATAGAAAAATTACTCTGATAATTTTAACTATCGATAATTATTTAATAACAAATGTTTCTTAATTTTAAATCTATTTTGTCTATATTAATTAATTATAAATAATTTTAATTCTTAATATTTGTCAACTCAAGTTATTTTTTAAAATTATAACTATTATTATTTAATATAGCTATTTTTGTGAATATTTAATGTAGGTAGTTGAATAACTTTTGATAATATAATTATTTTTTCAGTTTTTAATCTTATTATTTAATATATTTATTACAAAGATAATTTGTTGTTACTTAATGCATTATAATACATGCAATTTTTACTAATGTATTTAATGTAATGGTTCAAGTGTGCTTTATTTATATAGATTATAAGCCAAACAAAAGTTTTGGCGGGTTTGTTGCCATTCGTACATCTACTATATATGAGTGTGTCATCATATGTGTACGTGACATGAATTGGGTTTTGTAAAAACTACGAGGACTAGATTAACTAACGTTGACAAGACAAACCAGTCTCCATAACCCTGCCCACTACACCTGACTATAAAATAAATGCAAATTAAAGACCTAAATCATCACTATTAAAACCCACCCAATCAATCAACTTTCTATCCACATCTTACATACCAAAATGGGTGTAGAAAATGGAGAGTTCAGCGTGAGGGTAACTAATGAAGAAGTGGTGGCAGCATTGGTTCCAATGCAAGAACATTGGCTACCACTCTCTAACCTTGACCTTCTTCTACCTCCTGTCGATGTGGGAATTTTCTTCTGCTACAAGAAACCCACCTCCACGTCCACCACCTTTGCATCCATGGTGGTGTCTCTCAAGAAGGCCTTAGCTCAGGCTCTTGTTACCTACTATGCCTTTGCTGGTGAATTGGTTGTGAATTCCGCGGGTGAGCCTGAGCTTCTTTGCAATAACCGTGGGGTTGATTTTGCTCAAGCTGTGACCGACGTTGAGCTTGAGTTCCTCGATTTTTATAACCCGGATGACACCATTGAAGGAAAGTTTGTTCCCAAGAAGAAGCATGGCGTGCTTGCTGTCCAGGTACTCATACTATGAGAGTATAACAAGAAAAATGATTATATTCGCATAATGATAATTTGCCCCAAAACGCTGTCTTATTTTCTGTTCTATCAATTATATATATATATCAATTAAAAATTATTGGTGTAAAGTTATAAATGTTCTATTCATCCATGCATTTTTTTATTTAAATATTCATTTTCTTTAAAAATAATAAATTTAAAAGAATCTTGGTGTAAAGTTATAAATGTTATTTTTTTTTGTTACAATGTTATAAATGTTCTATTCATGCATGCAGTTGTAATATTTTTTCAATTTAAGAGAATACAAATTTATCCAATTAAATTACAAACTAAATTTATTTATAATAGCTCATTCAATTTAATAAAATTAATAAACTAATATAATATTTTTATGATGACAAATAAAGAAATATATTGTATAGTATATTGTACTCCGCGCATGTTTCAAAAAAATATATATTGTACATTTGTACTCCTGCGGCTAACAGAAAATGAAATAACAACTATATCCAAAATAGGAATGATTTGGCATTGTCGAATACGATGTAACGGCTTCAATTCTAGGCCCTCTATCTCTTTTTAACTGAATGAAGTTTTCAAAAAAATAAAATAAATAGGAATGATATTTTTTAAAAAAGTAAAATAGGAATTATATAAAAGATGGAGCAAAGTCACGCCAATATCAATAGCTAAATAAAACATTTGCAAAGAACAAATTAAAGTCGCGCCAATATCCACTACAATACCAAATTAACCTTTACACTAAAACATTTATTGGCATTTATACAATTATGAATTTCGTCACATTAAAAAGCATATTTTAATTTTGGGTTGTCTAATTAACTCATGAAAAAGTTTGAGTTAAATAACTAATTATTAAATCATATTGGAGATAAGTGCATTGGAAATAAATTAATAAATAAAATAAAGAAATTTCAACTCACTTATCTCAAATGTGATTGAATGATAAGTTATTTAACCCAAACTTTCTCATGGGTCATTTACACAACTCCTTTAATTTCAATTAATATTTAAAAGGAAAATTATTATTGATTGTTGGTGTTTATAAGTTGTGATTGAAATTATCCATCTTCATACAGGCAACTTCACTAAAGTGTGGTGGGATAATAGTGGCATGCACATTTGACCATCGCATAGCAGATGCTTACTCAGCAAACATGTTCCTCGTCTCATGGGCCGAGATGGCCCAGCCCACCAAATCCGGCAAGCCCACAATCATCAACGCCGCCACAAAACCATGTTTCCGCCGCTCCCTTCTCAGCCCTCGCCACCCACCAGGTTCCATCAACCCTTCCCTCCACCGCATGTACATCCCCATCTCCAAGCTCCCCCCTCCTCCTACCACCGCCTCCGCCCCTTTCCTCAGCCGCATATACTACGTCACGTCAGAACAGCTCCACTGCATGCAATCACAAGCAAGCACCAACACTAAGCACACAAAGCTTGAGTCCTTCTCAGCTTTCTTGTGGAAGATGGTTGCTTCCTCGGTTTCAAGCGGCAAAGGTTTCACCGCAAAAATGGGCATAGTCGTTGATGGAAGGAAGAGGCTCAATAACATGAGTTGCTATTTCGGAAACGTCCTTTCCATTCCGTTCGGCGTGAAACTCGCGGAGGAGCTGGCGGAGAAGGAGTTAGGGCAGGTGGCGGATGAGGTTCGTGACTTTGTGGCGGTCGCGGCGACAGAGGAGCACTTCTTGGGGCTCATTGATTGGGTGGAAGCGCATCGGCCGGTCCCTGGGGTGGCGAGGATTTATGGCGGCTGCACCGGAGAAGGACCGGCTTTTGTGGTGTCTTCCGGGCAGAGGTTCCCGCAGGAGAAAGTGGACTTTGGGTGGGGGAAGGCTGTGTTTGGTTCGTACCATTTTCCGTGGGGTGGTGAAGCTGGTTATGTGATGCCAATGGCGAGCCCTTTGGGGAATGGTGATTGGGTTGTGTACATGCACCTTTTGAAGGAGCAGTTGGAGTTCATAGAGTCTCATGTTGCTCATGTTTTCAAGCCTTTAACTTGGGATTACCTTAATCAATGATCATTGATGAGTGAATGTACTAGTGATGTGTTTAAAAAGAATGTTATATATGTACTCGTGATGTTATTTGTTGCTAAGTGTTCATTTAGTCATTGTGATTAACCATAATAATACACATATGTGACGTGGTTGGTTAAACTTTGTCATGCATGGCATATTGTTGATTTAATTTGAAAGGGGCGTGCTTAGTTAATTGATGAAGTCTTTGTTTGGTTTTCGGTTTCAAAGTGTTTTTACCCAACGGAGGTTCAAAGTCTTTTTCACGTTGAGGCATTGGAGTGTGTGATCTAAAATTTCAATGTCCCAAATGAATTTTCAAATTAAAAACCAAACACAGCCAAAGATTGTCATAGATTTATTTATTTAAGGATGAAAAATGTTGGACATCCTAGATTCGTTCTTGGTTGTGGCTAGCTATTTTAGCGACTAATCCGGTGTCGCTCTTGTTCGTGGTTCACATTGTTTTCAACTTTTAGTAAATTAATAATTCTTGACTAGCCGCATCAATTTGAGGGATGATGTTAATGAGAAAATATGTCATTATCATTGTTTCCTATATTATGTTAAGTAAATAATTAGGAATAGAATCGATCTATTTATGACTAATGTTAAAAATATACAAAGAAAGTCACACATTACTAAGTTGGAGACAAAATCAATAGAATATAAATTGGAGAGTTGCAATCCCAATAGCCTTAATGTTTTTGGGTAAAGTTTATACTCTAGCGTCACAAGTCCACTCTCCCGTTCCAGACCCGCACACATCCATACCTAACAGTGGTATCAGAGCCAGCTTGTCAAACGGCCCACGATCCAAAAAAATGGTTCAAAAAGAAAAGGAAAATATATATTAACTAAAAAAAAGAGGAAAAAGCCATGGCCTCTGAGAATCAAGTTCACAGAATGAGCACAAGTCCAAAAGACGGCCTTTGAAGTTCCCGCTTGAGTACAAACCTAGACAGAGCAAGTCCAACAAGACAAATCCAGTTGGACTTGAGGGGGAGTGTTGAAAATGTACAAAGTAAGTCCCATATTACTCAACTTGGAAACAAAATCAATATAATATAAGTTGGAGAGTTGCAATCCCAGTAACCTTAAGGTAGCGTTTGGTGGCAGAAAAGAACATAACGAAACGAACGAGACAGAACATGATGAAATTAGACAATAATGTTATGTGTATTGTGTTTGGTAACTCTAACTCATTAGAACATAACCATAAGTTTAATTACATATATAACCCTAATAAGCTAATTAAGGTTGTGTTTGTTTCATATCAAAAAATTAGAAATTTTAAGCTCTCCGAATAAAAGATTCATTTTGGATATCTTTGAGAAAAACATAAGATGTTTTATGTTTGGCTCCATAAATATGATTTTTTTAATTGAAAAAATGATTTTTCTAAAAATAAGCTGAAACAAACGCACTCTAAAGTAGCTTTTTCAAATAATCTGCTTTCAGCTTTTTGTAAAATAATTTTTTTTTCAAAAGCTGAAACAAACATAAAAATGAAAGAAAAAAAAAGTTTTCTGAAAAAAGTTGGAACAAATGTACTCTAAAGTAACTTTTCCAAATAATCTACTTTCAGCTTTTTCTAAAATAATAATTTTTTTAGAAAGCGAAACAAACATAAAAATGAAAAAGTGATCTTTCTAAAAAAAAAGCTGAAACAAATGCACCCTAAAGTAGTTTTTTTTTAATAATCTGCTTTCAGCTTTTCGTAAAATAAAGATTTTTTGAAAAGCTGAAACAAACATAAAAATGAAAAAATGCTTTTTTTAAAATAAGCTGAAACAAACGCACTCAAATGAGCTCTTTTGTCATTGCTTAAAAAAGTGATTGCACTTTTAAAAAAATAACTGATTTTATTTTAAGTGATATTTTTTTGTAAAATGAAAATTTATTTTAAGTTTGTCAACAAATTTAATAAGTGATTTTCACTTTAAGAAGTGATTTTAAATTGTTCGTATAAAGAGATTTCAAATAATAATTAGGGGCATTTTTTACCATGTAAAATTGTAAGCGAGTGTTTTGTTCCGTTCACTTTGTTCCACCCTTTTCCATGGAATCAAAGTGTCTCATTCCATGAGTTTTTTTTCATGTTCTGTTACATCTTAAAAACACGACAAACACAGAACGAAACTCATATGTTCTGTTTCTTTCTCTTCCCACCCGTCTACCATACACAACTAAGATTTTTGGGTAAAGCTTGTACTCTAGCGTCACAAGTCCCTTTTCCCTGATCCAAACGCACACGCATCCAGACCCAAAAGGAATAGAATCAATCTATTTAGCATTAATTAGAAGTAGCATCAATCTAAATATATTAAGGACTGAATATAGTACTGTTGAACCAACAACATGTAGGGATGTCAAAATTATCCACACGCGCGGATATCCGTGGATAAAACCCCGCTATGTGTAAAATTACCTGCACTCACGGGTATCCATGGATGTATTTAATAGATATTTTCACTACCTATTTATTATTGGAGCGAGTACGAATATTGATGCATCCATACACATTGATACTCACCCGATATATAATATATATATATATATATATATATATAATCTAGCAAGACATGTATACTAACTTTAATATATATCTAATGAATTTGTGTTTGAATTATAGTTCTTCTTCAAGTAAACTTGTACAATAGTAATGGTAAAAAGAAATTCTTAAACAAAAAATGGAAGAAAAGAAGTATTTTCCATTACACATTAATTTACTTAGAGTCAAATTTTGAATTTTATTTTTAATTGAACAAATATATGCAAATCCACATATGTTCATAGGTGTCGGGTACTTATGGATATCCACGAATATTTTAAAATTTGATTAAAACTTATTTAATGAATATTCATGCGGGTATGGAGCGGGTACGGGTGTTCACCTGCGGAGCGGGTGGTGGATATATACTATCCATGCCCACCCGTATCCATTTACATCCCTAACGACCGGTAATCATTATTCATTTTCTCCAGCCTTTTTTTTCTTCTACTTTTTCATTTTCTTTTATTTTACCTACCAAACATATCTGACTCTCGTGGGTAGGTACAAAAATTAAAAGACCATTAGAGTAACTCCAATGTTAGTTTCGTAGCCCAGCAGGAGTTGCTAAGAAACCAAGGGACAATTTTTTTATGCACTGGAGTAGGTTTCTTAATGGTTTCTTAATTCTTGAACAGTGCACATAGTTCCTTCTGTAAGGAACTTTGCTTTTTTGATCCTTAATTAAAATACAATATTTTCTCTCACATATTCATGAACGGCTTTCAGGGGGAAATTAACAGAAAGGAAGAAATTGAAGAAGGAAGATCAACAGAGACATAAACAGAACACAAAAATAAAAATTTTATTGAAAAAATTCAAACTTTACATTCAAAAATCTGCTTATGAATTGCTTGCATGTCACCGATCTAGAAGCTTGGACCACCGATCAAGCTTGGGGGCGATCTAACCGGAGCGTGGCGCGTTGGAACGGATCTGACTGTGGAAATCTCTGATCCGGCTGGATTTTGTGAAGGGAGAGGAAAGGGTTTTGGGGTTTCATGGAAAAGGGAGAGGGAAGGGTTTTAGGATTTCTTTGAAGAGAGGAAGGGAGAGGAAGAGGTTGGTGTCGCCGAGAGGGGGTGGGAGTGAGAGAGCAACAGAAAAGAAGAGGGGCAGAGAGGCTGAGAGGAAGAGAAGGTTTCAGCGAAGAGAGGAAGAGTGAAGAAGATGAAACACGTGAGGGGAAGAGAGGAAGATTTTTATAACAGATGACCAGTTCAACAGGTTTCTTAACGTTAGGGTTGCTCTAAAACCGGCTAGAGCAGGTTTTTAGGTCTTTTGGGCTCCTTTTGACCTGTTGTCCCATATTTTTTACCATTTGGGCTCCAATCAGCATTTTTTTTGTTTTTTTGTGCTTTTTTTTATACAAATTAATAAAGTTAATATTTAATTATAGTATTCATTTAATTTTAAATCTAAATTAGGTGGAATAAAAATTATAAATATATGTGGTATGGCAGGACCCCATAATAATAAAATAATGAATTATGAGTTGGAGCAAAATCTGCTTCAGTTCCTTAGTAATTTCTTAAGTCTAATGTGGTAGTACGGGCCCATATGAATTATGCAGAATAATGCTGAATAGTGTGCTAAGGAACCCAATAATGAACCTGTTGGGGGAGACAGGGGAGCCCATGGGCAGAGGAGCAAGACACCAAGAGATCTTGGATACCACATCTTAACCCAAAACCTTAAGGCATTAGGTTTATGGGTCACATCTCTTATAAAGCCTTCTCCTCACCCAAACTTAACCAATGTGGGACTCCAACTCCGCACTTGAATTCTCAACAGAACCTTTACATTCGAGTTGCTCTTAGTCCATTACAACACTCTTTCAAAATACAAGTATCAGATGGTGTGCAAGTAACCAAAACAGTAATGACATTTACAACTCCATAAATAATGTTCCCCACCTGCTATCGCACAGAAGGAGAAGAATCTCTCTATTTATATGTTGCCTTGTTTTTCTTTCTCAGCAAATCAAATATTTCCAACTCTCAACTTCAATTCTTCCGTCATTAATTTTAGATAGATCAAAACCCCTCACCTGATCCACCCTTTTTTGCAAGTGAGTGAGAGTGACTATGGTGGGTGGCAAACTTTCCAACATGGCTATTCAGCTCCAAAACGAAACTCTTCCTTGTTCCTCTCAGGTTCTTCACTCTATGGGCTCACACCTCTAACCTTGCTTCTTTTCCAGGTCACCATCAATCTCTAAGTACCTTCCGAATTCTTGTCAACAATATTTTAATGTGTACCCGTTTCTTGTTTCTTTACCCATTCATCACTCATGGAATTAATTTTACAATTTCAAAGTTTTCGGCATGTGTCTGTTTGTGTGTGTATGAACAAAATTAACTCTTACTTTGTTTTTTCAAAAGATATATGCATGTTTTTTTTATAAGCAAACATATATATTAGAAAGCACAAGGGGTGCTGCCATGTTACAAAGGTTCAGGTGAAGCAAAATTCAAAAGATGCATGTAGGTTTCTTTCAAAATGGATTCATGTTTCATCCTCACATGCAGAACCCATAAAAAAAATATTTTTTAAAATTTTATTATTATTCCAAGACAAGGTGCATATGGTTTATGATTGATGTTTTTGTTTCAGGGTACAAGACCAAACATATAGAAAAAGAATATATGAGACATTTGAAGCTACAACTGTGATTTCGGGTAATATATATAATGTATTTATATTTTTTTTTAGAGAAAATTATAAATATATTTCAGCCTCAAATAAAGTATATGCAGAATGTCAAATGTAACATAAACGAGCCTCAAATAAGGACATGTGAAATCAAAAAAGGAAATTTTGTTTGTAACTCAGAAATTGTGAACCGTGGAAATTATTATTGTTTGTTGTCTGGAAATTGATAATGCTCTTCGAAGTATAAAATTTAGGTTGAGCTGCTTAGAAATTTAGAAGTTATTGGTGTTTATGGTGTTGCTGATCCTCTAAGTAAATGTTTAAGAGCTCATAATTCCCTTTATTAAGCCTATACTCTTATTGATGCATCCTGTTTGGATGGACTAGGTGATACTGCTATTGTGATTCTCTGGTAAATTGCCCTGATGATGCTGAGCCTGCAATAAAATTTATGTCACAGAATCAATCACCTTGTTCTTTTTCATTCCCCTGCTTTTAAAGTCACCGCAGTACCACTATTTTGGTATCACCTTTAGTTGCATGTTAACACTTAATCAAAACCTGATATCAATAGATTCTGCTCTCACATATAGCCAACAATTTCTTTTTACATAGTTAATTCTTTTTGTTTGAGAGAGAGGAGGATGTGAGTCTGGAGTATGATGCAGATGCTGGTTTGTTCTGATTATACCACATTGCAAAGGCCTTAATCTTTAGGTGTAATGTATCAGATTTGTGGTGTAGCTTTTATTCAAAACACTTAAAATCTGTAATTTTGATACATGTGATGTAGCTTTTATTTTTATCTTTTCTTAGCTACTGTTATTTTTATCATTTCATTCATGATATATCTGATACGTCTTTTATTTAAAGTATGGCTGGAAAAGGTAAGCAAATACAATCCACATCATCTACGGTGCCAAATCAGTCATCTCATGATTCAGTCATTCATGAACCATCTGGTGTAGAGCTTGGTTCCTCATCTGGTGTTCAAGGTCTGCCTCCTAGACCAAAAAGGGACTATTGCACTGTTCAAGTTAGAAGTATGTCATTTAACTTAATTTTCATACATTTCATTCAAATGTTGGTTTATTATTAGTTTTTCTAGTTGATAATGAAGGGGAGATAAAAGAAGTCAGCATGAAGGTAAGAGAGATGGACTACCTTCCACGTGGAGAAACGGTTGTAATTTCTTTTGTGGGAATCGACCAAGCGCCATAGATGTCAATGGGCTGTTGGGAGTTTTCTTGGGCCGAGTAGCCTCAAATCATAAATTCATACCCATTTCCTTTGAAAGTTGGCCAGAAGTATCGGGTACCATTAAGGATCATAGATTATAGATTAAAGGAGAAAACTAAGGTAAATTCAATTCTATTCATTGGTCACTTCTTTCTTGAGGGATGAGTTTGTAGAGGCTATCCATGATTAACTAATTGTAAAATGAATCAATTAGGCTAATTACCTGATTATTAAACTAGCTAGAGTAGACTGTAATGATTCAGTGGTTGATGCGGGGTCTGCTAACTAAACTAGCTGTAGTGATTATTGACCTGAATTGCTGATGAATGATATGCCAAAGTTCTATTCATTCACCATGCTGCCACCTACCCTAACCCATGTCTAAATGTCTGTGGAGTCTAAACAAGATTTGGTTCCTCACACTTGATTTTTAGGTTTAATAGTTCCTAATTTCCTATAGTTAGTTTGGTAATATCTGTTAGGTAGTTGAACTGAAATTACTTGTACTATCAGAGTTTACCTAAAAGAGTATTTAAATTCTTAACATCTCTTTTCAGTTTTAGGCGCTTTGTTATTAGTACTGTTAGTGTGATTTTGAGCAACTTAGGAATAAAGAGGCTAAGTATAAATCTTGTCCCAGTGCACAACTTAGGAAAGATACAATGTTTTTTTTAATCCGAGCTTCCTTTTGTGACTAAAGGTATTGAAGTAGCGTTCTACCAAATAAATTTTCCTTTGTTGCTACTGTTTAAACCTCTAAAATTAATCACCAGAAAAAGCTCCAAGTTTTGAGGACACAAGCATTTGTTGCGCCACAAAGGCATGGCACCCCAAGTGTAGCTTGCTGCTGGAATGTAGACGCAAATGTAACTGTTTCTGAATTAAAAAAAATAATTGATTAGTCCTTGTTGGGTGCATGGTCCTGCTGCAAACCAATAGTGTTAATCTTTTGTTGATGTATGGATATGATATCCATTGTTGTTATTTAAATGGTTTACCATCATAATAAATTGACTTTCCTTTGTGCATATTTGTAGGAGATGTGTCAAAAAAACGCTGAGAATAGAGCAAAGCTTACAATTAATCATATTGGTGGCTCTAAAAAACTTAAGAGAAGGCGGGTAGAGATAGTAAGTACTAATTTTAATTTACAGTAAAATATGTTATTCAAATTATGTCGTATGTATATTTGACATTTTAAAATATGATTATGATCAAAAGATGAGTGAAACAGGGCAGTCGGTGAGCATGGGCACTTTGTACATTGTAACACATACAAGATCTGATGACACAGATGTCAATGAATAGGCTCAAGCTATTTTGGAATGCCTTGTATTTAATTTTAATTGTTTGTGTGAGTGATCTGTTCTCTGATTGATATCTTAACTCAAATCATATAGGAGAAAATCGTTGAGATAGAGAGTCAAGGAACTGCTCCCAAAAAAATCTCACGCGTTGATTGTCTTGGGCGCTTTGGGAAAAAAAGAACATTCTGGGCGGGTAATTAGATGTGTGGGTGATGGAGTTTTCCCATCAGAAGTCTTTGGAGCTAGATCACGTTTTTGTGGCACATGTTCCGGTTCTTATAATGCGGCTAAACAAAGTCATGTTGGACAACTTGAGAACGAAGTAAAAGAACTTATGACCACGGTGACCGAGTTGACCAAGTTGGCCAAGTTGACCACAAAAGACGATAAAGTGAAGAGGATGAAGATTCTTCTTGCTCAACTACTCAAGAATGCGTCAATGGCGGTACTTTCTGATCTCATATTTGAACTTGATGATGATGTAAGTTCATTTCTTTACAACCATTTCTTGGCTAATGATCTTCATGCCTGCTGAATTTGGCTACTTGTATCTCATGATTCTTTTCCTAATTGGTAAGTGCAATGATCTACAATTAAAATTTTAAAAGTAAAGATGCAGAATTAACTCATTTTAGACCCACCAGTGTATATGCAAAATATCAAATGTACGTAACAAAAACAAGCTTTCCCTCACCTTCCTCCTATGATACGAGTGTTCCTTCTTGATGATACTATTATGCAATGGTGTATCTCCTGGTATTCTCAAGGTCGGACCAGTACATGCATCTATATACCTCTAGCGCGAGATTGAGATTTAAGCGAGTTGGGTTCTGAATAGTTTGATTTCTATAGGAGATTTTTAAAAGAATTGACAATATGGTCTTATATTTGTTGCTAGAGCTACCTTGGCCAGATATTTACAACGTTTTTCCATTGTAACTAGACTATCTTCTTCTGCATTTTGGTCTTATATTTGTTGTCTTTGTTTTTTACTAGCTCACCTTTTGGAGAATGACATTAAATTGGGTGCCTCCACAATCCCCTGTATGTCTTCTTTAAGAGGCTCATCCCATGACCCTTGATGGCAATCTGTATTCACTTGAACAAGTCTGCTGGTTTGAAGGCAAGATCAGTAATATCAAACCTGTTTATTATATGCCCTGATGCAAGAGCTTGTACCCGAGCTTCAACAAATACGCTAGAACAAGTCCTACATGACATAGGTTTCCAATAACAGAAGGCAGCTCGACCACAAGGGTTTTCCCGGGAGTACTTGGGCAAAAACTAGACACACGTCACTCATCTTCATGGCATTGACAAGTATGCTGCAAACGCCTATGCAATATTTTATACTGGAAAATGGCAGCGAGTGACACCCTGCCCTGCAGATCGCTATCTAAATGATTATTGGAAATTCCTCCATAATATTAAGGATACATTGTGATTTGTGAAGGACTTGGAGGAAGGGAAATTCCACACGTTTTGTGAGTTGTCTGTTCTATTACTTTTGTGTATCTTTCTTGCCAGTTTACTTTACTTGAAAACAATTAAAGTAGGAACTCAAGTATTGAAAGCTAAGATTCTGGAATTGTCTTCTCTAACTACAACTTATGAACATGTTAGAATAGAATATATTTCAGGTGCTTCAGTTTGGTTGGTCCCTAAGTGCTGGACCATCGTTGTCTAATTAAGTACTACCCGATAATAATGCATAATTTTTCCATCTCCTTGAGCTCTGCTAGGGTTTCCTAGGCTCTGCACCTGTGAGACCAGATCTGAGACCTTGTGTTTCTCCATCCCCTCCCCTTAGTGGGATAAACCTTGGTCCACCCTCCATGGATCCGTGGCAAAATATTGCTCTCCGTCCGGATGAGATTCAGAACTTACCCTTTCCACTTGAAGACACAGAAACACCCACCAGAGACGAATGGTGGCTAGTGGGCAGAGTCCACACTCAACAATCAATCAACAACAAAGCTTTCAAATCAATGGTTACTGCGGCCTAGAAAACGAAGCATGGATTCGAAGTAAGAGATCTAGCAAAGAATCTATTCACCTTCAGATTTTTTGCGGAGCAGGACCTTGAAAATGTGATGAAACAAGGTCCCTGGAACTTCAACCACCATCTGATTATCCTCAAAAAACTTGACCCTGATGAGAACCCTAAAGAGGCTGAGCTGACCCACACCCAGTTTTGGGTCCAGATCTACGACCTTACTCTGAACTTGAGAACAGAGCAAATGGCGAGAAGCCTGGGTAACTTCATAGGAGCCTTTGTCACATGGGATGATAAAGAGGAACAGAGGCTTGGCAACTCCCTAAGAATCAGGGTAGAGATTGATGTCTCCAAACCACTCAAAAGGGGTACGGCCATCCCCAGATCTGGTAAACCCCCACTCAAAATCCTGTTTAAATACGAGCGTTTGGCGGATTTTTGCTTTGGCTGTGGCGCCCTAGACCATGTCCTTCGCTACTGTGATGATAAGGACGAAGCGTGGCAAGAGGAAGATGATGCCAACCTACCTTACGGACCCTGGGTCCGCGCCTCCCCACTCAAACCAACAAACCTTACAGTTATGAGACAAGAAGGAAGAATCTCACTGACTAAGAAGACCCTTTTCTCTGACAAAGGGGAAGGAGAAAAGTTCAGGGAGCAAACCCAATCAAACATAAAGACCTCAAGAACAGGGACAAAATATTCCAAAGCTACAGAGCTCGTAGAGTTGGAAGAGGCCACCATAGTGGGAAACATACCCCACTCACACGAAGAGGCACAACCCCAGGGGACCACAGCCATAAAGGACTCCTTTATTACCATTAATGCTGAGGCGGGCTTGGTGGAATCTCTGGGAAATTTCTCCCTCCAGATTGAAGACCTCCCACCGAAAGTTCCCACGACAATAAATACTCCCAATCCCAAAACCACCCATGAAAATCACAAAACTATTGCTGAAACTCACACAACCAACACTGCTCTGAACCCAGGGGAGGAAACCCACTGTGACGCCCGGGGCCGACGATGGCGGGGAGTGATCGCCGGTGCAGTGAGGCACGGACAAGGAGCGGCTCCTGGCAGGCTTCTAAGCGGAGGGGCACATGAATGAACCGATCTCACACCCGAAAAAGAGGTATTCCGAGACTGTATAAGGATGGACTATCCAGTTGAGGAGGGCATAAGAGATTTGATTGGTACTACTCATAACAACAAGTTGCAACTTCTTTTCGGGAGCCCAACTGATAAGAACTCCATGGTTAAGTGTGCTTGCCTTGAAGCAATATCGTGATGGGTGACCTCCTGGGAAGTTTTCCTGGGAAGTGCGCGAGTGAGGACAAAGCACACTGAAAAGACTCGTGTTGTTACCGTGAGGCCAGTCGTCAGATCGGGATGTTGAAAGTGGTATCAGAGCCGACCTCTCCCAGTACGGTGTGGTTCGGGGACGAACCAAGCGGAAGCTGGTGGGCCTGTGACGCCCGGGGCCGACGAGGGCGGGGAGTGATCGCCGGTGCAGTGAGGCACGGACAAGGAGCGGCTCCTGGCAGGCTTCTAGGCGGAGGGGCACATGAATGAACCGATCTCACACCCGAAAAATAGGTATTCCGAGACTCTATAGGGATGGACTATACAGTTGAGGAGGGCATAAGAGATTTGATTGGTACTACTCATAACAACAAGTTGCAACTTCTTTTCGGGAGCCCAACTGATAAGAACTCCATGGTTAAGTGTGCTTGCCTTGGAGCAATATCGTGATGGGTGACCTCCTGGGAAGTTTTCCTGGGAAGTGCGCGAGTGAGGACAAAGCGCACTGAAAAGACTCGTGTTGTTACCGTGAGGCCAGTCGTCAGATCGGGATGTTACACCCACAAAGAACCTCCCACTTCCAAGGCAGCGGAGGAAGAGTCCAAGAATCCAAGTGCCCAACCTCTGACCAAAAATGTCAAAACATGGAAGAGAAGAGCCAGGGAGCCCACATGAGATGAAACCCACACGCAAGAACACCAGAAGGAAACCAAGAGGAAGGATCATTCCATGGATGAACCCTCTTACATGGACACAGACCCCTCACCTACCCCTCAAAAGGCACGACTATCATCTGTGGAGACTGCGGAGCAGTCCCGCCGCCAACAATGAAAACTCTAAGCTGGAATTGTCGCGGGCTTGGGACCCCAGAGGCAATTCGAGTTGCGCGCCAACTCATCCACTCACAAGCCCCCAACCTCGTCTTCCTTATGGAGACTAGGAAGAAGTTCTCTGAGATTCAACGCCTTCGACGAATCGAGGGTTTTGACTGTTTTTTTGCTGTCGATTGCAGCGGAACAGGAAGAAGCAGGGCAGGAGGCCTTGTCCTCTATTGGAAAACAGAGATGGACATCACTATCCTCTCCTCTTCCCTGAACCACATCAGTTTCCAATTCCCCCTCCATCACTCCAATAAGACCGCAGTGGCTACTGCCTTCTATGGGTTTCCAGAAAAACACAACAAATGGAGATCCTGGCAAATCCTTAGAAGTCAAAATCCTGGACAACAAACACCCTGGTTCTGTTTTGGTGACTTTAACGAAATTCTGTGTCAAGAGGAAAAGAGAGGGGGCCTAGCTTGGGATTATCTACAGTCTCTGGAGTTCCATAACACAATCACGGACTGTAATCTGAATGACCTGGGCTTCTCCTCACCCATTTTCACTTGGTCCAACAATAGAAGTCCCCCTCACACCATTGAAGAGAGACTAGATCGAGGCTTTGGCAATGGTGAATGGCAACGATCCTGGAAGTCTATTCAGGTGACCCATCTCTCTCGTTTTGACTCTGACCACAACCCCATTACCATTTTGTGCTCCCTCAGACAGAAGAAGAAGAGGAAGAAGGTCCACCTTTACAGGTTCGAAGAGATGTGGCTCAAAGATGAAGATTGTGAAGAAATTGTGGCAACTGCTTGGAGCCACACAAGAGGCGGGGCTGACCGTCGTATTGTTGCCACTAGCGAACACCTTGACATGTGGGGGAAGGCGCATTTTGGGCATCCAACCAGGGAAGTTAATGCGCTGAAGGATAGACTTAAAGCCCTTCACGAGGAATACCAAACCGAAGAGGTCATAAGAGACTCCAAGAAGGTCGAAGGAGAGCTCCATGAACTTCTTAAGCAACAAGAAGTCTTCTGGAGCCAGCGCTCAAGAGCAACCTGGCTCTCTCATGGTGATAGAAACACCAGTTTCTTCCACAAGAAAGCTTCACTGAGGAAGGCACGCAACACCATTGAGACCATCGAGGATGACATGGGTAACAAATTTGTAGAGGAAGAAGAGATCGCAGAGGTAATAAATTCTTACTTCGAACATCTCTTTAAGTCTACTAACCCTCCAAACTTAGTTGCAGACCCCACCTCCTTGGTACAAGGCAGAATTACAGCCTCACATCGTCTCCTCCTCACAAGCCCTTACATCAGAGAAGAGGTGGAGGAAGCCCTTAAGAATATGCACCCCACGAAGGCCCCTGGAAGTGATGGCATGCCAGCCTTATTCTACAAAAAATTCTGGCACATCGTGGGGGATGAGGTAACAGATTTAGTTCTCCAAATCCTCAATGTCCAGAAATCCCCCAAAGACATCAACCACAAGTTGATAGTCCTCATCCCAAAAATAAAGAAACCCTCCCATACAAGCCACTATAGGCCCATCAGCCTTTGCAATACCCTTTTCAAACTGGTTACAAAGGTCATTGCCAATAGATTAAAACTCATTCTCCCAGAGATCGTTTCAGAGAACCAAAGTGCCTTCGTTTCCAACCGCCTCATCACGGATAATGCCTTGGTAGCCTTTGAATGCTTCCACCACATGAAAAGTAATAGAAGCAGATCGGGCAATATGACACTCAAGCTTGACATGGCCAAAGCCTATGATAGGGTTGAGTGGCACTTCCTTGAGAAAACGTTGACCCAGTTTGGCTTCCCCTCACATTGGATAAATGTTGTCATGAGCTGTGTGAAAACTGTCACCTTTTCAGTTATGCTTAATGGTAGCCCTGATAAACGCTTTGCACCGGAGAGAGGGCTCAGACAAGGAGACCCTCTCTCACCTTATCTGTTTATCTTATGTGCAGAAGTTCTATCTTCCATGTTCCAACAGGCTATTGCCTCCAAGGCGCTCTCAGGCATCCGCATCACTCATAGGGCACCCACTATATCACACTTGTTCTTCGCAGACGACAGTGTGATCTTCGCCAAGGCCTCAACACAAGAAGCCACAACAATCCTCCAAATCCTCCACAGGTATGAAGCTGTGTCTGGGCAAAAAATTAATCTGGACAAATCAGAATTGTCTTGGAGCCAGGGTGTGCCTAGATCCCGTGTTGAGGAGCTTAAGCAAATTCTCATGATGAAAGCTGTTGATAGCCACCCTAGATACTTGGGCCTTCCAACACTTGTGGGCCGATCCAAAACTCAAGTGTTTGCCTTTGTTCGTGATAGGGTTTGGAAAAAACTGAAGGGATGGAAAGAACGCACCCTCTCGAGGGCTGGCCGTGAAGTTCTTGTCAAGTCGGTGGCCCAAGCTATCCCTACTTACATCATGAGCTGTTTCGCGCTACCCCAATCCTTATGCAACCACATAGAAAGTCTAATCAGCAGATTTTATTGGGGAGGGGATGCCGACAAGAGAAAATTACACTTGCTTAGATGGGGAAAGATTACAAAGAGAAAGTCAAAAGGAGGCTTGGGCTTTCGGTGCATCAAGGATTTTAACAAAGCCTTGCTGGCCAAGCAATGGTGGCGGTTGAGGGCAAACCCTAATAGCTTGATTGCCAGGGTCCTAAAAGCCAGATATCACCCTAACACTGACATTCAATCTGCTTCTTTAGGTTACCGACCCAGTTTTACGTGGAGGAGTATGCTGGGAGCGAAATCTGTCATTGACCAAGGAAATAGGGGATGGCAAAACCGTGAGAATCTGGCAAGATCGATGGCTGCCAAATTCCTTAGCCCCAAGGACTCATTCAAGCAATCACTTATCAGCCTTGAATTCAATTTGGGTCTCGGAATTGATCAATGAGGATTCCAACACGTGGAACACACAGAAAATTACCTCCTTTTTTCCTCAACCTGAAGTGGATATGATCCTTAAAATCCCATTACCCTCTCAGGCCAAGGAGGATCGACTCATGTGGAACCATTCAAAACATGGTAACTACACTGTGAAATCAGGTCACCATCTCCTCCTCTCAGGGAATGCAGAAGCTGAAACCTCCAACCAAAACCCCAATTCGTTTTGGTCTGAGATCTGGAAAGCAAGCACACAACCGAGGTGTAAGTAGTTTATCTGGAGAGCCTCCCACCATGCACTTCCAGTGAAGTTAAATCTTCAAAAGAGAGGAATCGCCACTGATATTATGTGCCCTGTCTGCGGGGAGGAGCCAGAATCTATTTGCCATGCCCTCCTCTCTTGCCCGGAAGCTAAAGCAACCTGGTCTCTATCCCCACTCGGCCTGCACATCAACCTCCAAGAAGGAATGGATTTCAAGACCTGGATTGGAAGCATGCTCTCCTCCCTTCCAGAAACAGGTTCACAATGGCGTTTTGCAGTGGCCTGGGCAATTTGGAAGAAGAGAAATTCCTGGGTTTTTGACAGTAAAAGAACACCTCCAGACCAAGTCATCCTCAACGCTTCGTTCATGATCATCTCTGAGGAAGAACCTAGTGTCAAACAGAAGAAACAGATCCCCAAATGGAAACCACCACGCAGGGATGTTTTCAAAGCCAACTTTGATGCCTCGATTAGCCAACTTTGGAGTTATTTTCCGGGACCATGGGGGCAATGTCCTTGCTGCGGGAACAAACTTCATCCCAATCGTCTATGACCCAACACTTGCTGAGGCACTCTCTCTTAAGCACTCTATTCACCTCGCCAAAGAATTGGGATTTCAAGCCATGGAATTCGAGTCAGACTGCCTCCAGCTGGTTCAAGCCTGGGATAGACCAATCCCTCACAACAACTACCTGGCCTCTGTTGTTCAAGACTGTAGGTGTCTCTGTTCGGGTCTTACTAAGTTCAGCCTTAAGCACTGTAATAGATTAGCAAATGTTGTAGCTGATCATTTAGCACATTTAGCATTTGATTACCAGGATCATGTTTGGGTAGAATTTGATCCCCCTAGTACATCACTTTTGATCCGTCAGGATGCATCCAGTTGTACCGGTTTTGAGGCCTCTACCTCTTAATTAATTCAAGTTAAACTTCAAAAAAAAAAAAAGAATAGAATATTCTAACATTCTATTCTAACACTTGGGTTAGTTGTTAGGTGTTCATCAACTGTTGTAGTTAGCTGATTTACATTCTATAAATTGGGAGAGACATTTGTAATGAACACAAGTCAAACAATCAATACAAGCTCTACAATTTCCCTATATTTTACCTTTGGCATTTACTTTTGTGCCTTTAGTTTCAAGCACTTTACTTTATTTTCAGCTTTCTTTATCTCTTTCAGCCTTATTTTCACTCGTTTTAGGTCTTTGTTTATCCATTTTAGTCATTCTCTTAGTTAATTAGTCATACTTCATCATCAATCTTTCATTAACAATCAGTAAGAGGTTTTAAAGTGGCTTAAGAACCTGCATTGAGAAACAAACTTCATTCATCAAGTAATATCATTCGATTAGATAATCGTTACATTGGTTTTGATCGACCAATTGATATGCGCACAGCTCCCTTGAGCCTATCTATTATAACCAAAAGAAAGAAATAGATTTTGTAAGTATTGTGATTAAAGAGAATGAAGAGAAAACGAAGAAAAATATGAGTTTTTTTTTTTAAAAAAAGTCACGGACATATGAGTTGAATATGAAGAGAAATATGAGTTGAATATTAAAATTAAAGATATGTGAACATTCAGATTTGTACGTTTATCCAATAAACACTATGTTTAGTGACCGTTTTTAACGAGTTATGATATATACACACATGTCTACTTCTTTTCCACCTTAATTTCTATTTATTTCTCTTTTCTCTATCAATCAAATCACATATCACATCTTTACTTTCTCTCTCATTTCTCCCTATCTCTCTTCCTCCACCTCTCTACACCTCATTTTTGAGGTGTGTACATATATATAATTATTCGTTTTTAACCGATGCAAAAATTAACCACGGTTGAAAACTGTCATTAAACACTGTGCTGATTGAATGTACCACAAATTTGTAGTTTCATCCAAACATATCGTTAAAATTATAATACCAAAACTAAGAACACAGACGGTTGATGTGTTCCATGCAAACTCATATTTGTTTGATAGCTGCAGCAACTGTTGGCTCAAAATGGCTATCGTGGCCACTCCTTTACCCCCAAGTTTTCTACAAACATATTCACCAAACTGGAGAAAGAAAAGCGAATGAAAAGTTCTAGGATTCAAAAAGTGCATAAGAAAGCACCATTATTGGACAAGTGGAACAATAAGACATCAATTTGTGACTCATGCACTGCTCATTCAATGGCCATGTCACGACAACTAGAAAACCCACAAGTGAGGGCGCTAGAATTGTGTTAAGAACATCATCATCAAGCAACTTATTATTAGAATTTTTAATATAAATTTTAGATCAATTTTACAATTTTCTATAATATCACGATATCCCCACCACTTCAACCAATTTTACCTGCATTTTACTCTATTTCAATAAATCTAAAAAAATTTCAAATTGACCTCACAATCTAAATTTCTCAAACCATATTATAAAATAATAATATTTTGTGTTAAAATTTTCTTTGGTTTTTGCGAAAACTTTCAAGAGCCGTCAGCCTATACGGTGGTAACCTTGGAGTCAGTCTATACGACCAATGCTGATGGAATGACGATAACTTATTGTGTCAAGTGTGTAGCGTCGGTTTAGAGTCGAGTAAGCCAACACTAGCCTTTAGCATCAATCACATGGTTGGCATTAGTTTCGAGACTTTTAATGACACTTCCAACACCGATGCAAGATGACGCTAACGACAAAAATTATTTGTAGCATTGATTTTTAAATTGTAGGGTCGACTTTGGGTCAACGCTAATGAACGTTTTTTTGTTATAAAATTAATTATGGGATGAAACTATAAATTCTATAACTTCTATGATAGACATCATTAATAATATTGTGAGATCTCATAACCAAATTTCACAACATTATTCTAATATTTCTCATAAATCTATCTAAATATAACTTGCCCGACTTTCAACTCAGTTTTACGAATTTTACTAAAATCAACAACTCTAATCCAAATATGAACTAAGTGTATGAGTACGACATAAAAATAGCATGTGACTTAATAACTTCATGCCATGTGTTATCGTATAAAGATAAGGGATCAAATTTGATAGTTTTTCTTTTACATCAGAATGATAAATTGCACCTTTCAGGGGTTAATCTCTGGCCCTCCCTTACACAACTCACATGTTCCCTAGCTCTTTTTGCTGAAATTCTGAATCTCTGATTCTAATCCGTGTGCGAATTTGTTCTTCTCAATCTTCATTTTCTCTAATTTTGCAAATTCAAGTGGTAATTTCCTGGGATCGAAGGTTACAACACCACATTTCGCTTGGTCCAATAGCTCGTAAGTTCTCAACCAGATGAAATCTATGTTAGTTTTTCTCTATTTTCATTGCATTGTCTTCTAATTTATGTTTTTATGATTAACTCTTAATGTTGTGATGATGAAAGTATCTTCAAAATCTATCTATCTATCTATCTATCTATCTATATATCAATCTATCTATCTATCTATCTATCTATCTATATATAAAGGGAGAGTTTGTGCAACTTTGAGGGTAAGATGAGAATTCAATAAATCAATGCACATGAATGAATATTTTTTCATGGGCATATATGTAAAATTGTGACTATTTAATTATGAAATCAATCTTGACTGTTGATTGCTTCTAATCCTAGCCGTGTATCATTTTCTTATGAAACCCTTTGAACAACCTTTTCACATTCTTGGTTGTTTTTTTTTTGTTACTTTTGTAACTCTTGATTGTGGTTACAAAAATCAGCAAGAGTCTCTTCATTTTTCTCCCATAAATTTATTAAGTTTTGAGTCTTTTCATTTCCTTTCAAATGTTTTTTATCTTTCTCATCTTGATATCCATAACCTATATTCATATGCAAGAAATATCTCCCACTGGATTCTCCAACAGCACCATTTTGCACAAGAAAATCTTCCATCAGGTTAGAAAAATTTCTTCTTCATCAGCCACTTCTTCTTCATCATTTTTCATTCTTAGGCGTTAATGTTCTTCTCCATCATCATCATCCATCCGGTAAGAGCTCATTTTCTCCTTTTATCTCCCTTTTGATTTATTTATTCTGATTTCATAATCATTTCTTCTTCATATTTCGTTCTCAAGATACGTTCTTCTCAACCGATCTTCTTTTTTCGCATCCATTCTTCTCATTCCTTATCTTCCACTGCGATAAGATTCAGTGTTTATTCGTAATATGCATACTATTATCACTAATTCAATCGGTAGAAGTTACCAATTCTAATGTACTTTTGTCATTGATGCATGTTTTGTTCTTATGCTATGGATTATTAACATTGTTATAATCTTTTCTTATCTTCTATTTCATTTTTAAAATAATTTTTCTTTACTTCCAGTTGTAACATTAAGCGGTTAAATTCATCTCCTTTATCATTTCTCTAATTGTGTTTCATGCACAATTTTATGATGTTGCTTCCCTTACTTTACGGTAATCTTTAGTTAATGGAAGTTTCGCGCTTTTTTTATTTTCATTGTTTTATTATCAACTAAATGAACCAAATGATTGTTTCTTCGTTTAACCTAATACATTGTAGCCTTTGTTCTCCTTTTACATGTAACTGATTTCATTTCAATTTTTTCTTCTTTCAGATTTTGCCTCTATTGTTTCCATTCTTCCAATGTACTATCTTCAAAATATGTGGTTTCTTGCATTTTATGTACTTTTTTACGGTTTCATTGTCTCCTAAAAATGACTTTTTAGGTAGCATCATTTTATTTTAGTTTCTGTTGTTGATTGTGGGGAGGAAGTAGGTGTTTTGTCTCCCAACAGATATGTCTCGCGAAAGCAAAGCAAGAAGGAAGAAAACGGTGAAGGGCAAGATCGCTCTCTTCAACTATGGTAAGAACCCTTCTTCTAATTTTTTCTACCATTTGTTTTGTGGAAAACGAAGCGAGAAGGAAGAAATCCACAAAGAACAAGATCGTTCTCTCCAACTGTGGTAAGAACCTTTCCTTTTTTTCCCTTCTTTCTGTGTTTTGACTTTAGAGTTCAAACTTATTTTTCTACAATTTATTTTTCACATTTGGTTGTTGTCTTCTTTATTCACATTTCTCCTCTTCCACTCCAGTAAGATACAGTCTTTATTCCTCAATTCAATTTATTTTTTCACATTAGGTTGTTATCTTCTTTATTTTATTCCTCATATGGGTGCATGATTTCCAAAATAACATCTTATGAAGTATCTCCAGACTCAAGAAGTTCCCTAATACTATAATTTATTTTATTCTCTTCTCATACTGTTATCTCAATTGATTCTCTCCTAATTATTTTCTAAGCTTATCTTCTACTTTCTATTAAAAAGATATTCATTTTAATTTTTTAAGGCCAAGAATTGCCACTCATTAATTTACAGGTTTCAATGCCCTCATTTTAGAAGAGCTCTCTTATAAGTTTCAATGCCCTCTTTTTCATTTATATTGGTTATTGAAGAATTTAATGGTTACATATTAGTAATTAATATCAGTTAAGGAATTCTAGAGAGCATGATTAGGTAGTTAGGATATATACAAGACATTAATCCTAAATATTAAAAGTTGACAGTTTAAACATAAAATCTGATATCAATACCTTTAAAACCTTTCCACTACAACAATTACAAGTACTGACTTTCCACTAACTCTCTTATAAGTCTAACAATTTTTCTTCTCTATTTGTGGTCATTCAATACACAAGTTGATTTATTGTTGAAAGCATATATTGACAGGAGAGGGAAGGGAAAGACATAAGTCAGGTGGTACAACTCCTATTGAAGAGGACGAAGAGGGGGAAGAGAAGGAAAAGGAAGAAGAAGAAAAAGATGATTCTGAGAAGCAATAGTGTTGTAAATGACTTTTCTTTGTTTCTTCAACTTTCTTGATATGTTATTTCCATGTGTTGCTTGCTATACTTAATTTAAGGGTATGCTATGAACATCATGTTATTGCATCAGAAAGTTTGAGCTTTCTTAATTTGTCTAGCCACCATTACAATGTATCAATTATATTCAATATTAATTATATTGACTTATTCTTGGTGAATTGACAAAGATACAACTTTATTACTCCCTCCGTTCCAAAACTATTGTAGTTTTAGCTTTTTTGTTTTGTTCCAAAACCATTGTTGTTTTACATTTTCAAAGCACTTTATCTCATTCTCTTCCATCCATACCCTCATTTAATATTGTATCTCCCAAGTACCACCTCTTATTTCCACCAATCACAATTCTCACCAATTAGTTAACCAATGATTTTCATTCTCTCTCTTTCATATAACTCATATTAAATAAGGGTGTTTCAGTCAAATTATAACATCAATTAATGAACTCTTAAACTTAGTGAAAAAACTAAAACTACAATAGTTTTGGAACGGAGGGAGTATTGAAGAGAGATATTTCTTTTATAAAGAAAGGCAGACTTTAACATACTCTGAGAGGGCAACGATAAATTATATTATTTTTAATAAGTGGTTAATTAGTTGGTTAAATGGTATTAGTTTGTGATTGATTATAAGGATAAAGTGGTTAAAATAATTTGATGTTTGAAGAAAAAAGATACTCTTTTTGCTTCATCGAAAAACAAGAAAAATACACCCTAATACAAATTTAGTATTTTTCTATTGTAACATTTCGCATTTTCAGAATTCTTAATTTTTTTTCATATAGTTTCAAAATAATTGTTTTTGTAACAAGACAAATAACATTCTAGAATTCTTAATCTTTTGAAATAAAAAATTATTAGTTATGAAATTCCTTAAAACATGATCATTTAATTTAGATTTCTAGAATATAATAATTAATATTTATTTAAAAATAAAGGTGGATGTTTTAACATTAAAATTTATAAGGATCCCAAAATTACTCACCAAAATAAATGGTTGATACGAGATGGTATTCCATTGTTTTTTTTTTGTTACAAGAGGAAATGATTCCATTGGTTAATATCACCTACGTTTTTTTATTTAGTGTTTAGTTAAATTAATTACACAGTAAATTAAAATTAATATTAATTATTGAAGTCCAGAAGCAATGGTAAATTATTCTATATTTATAAAAAATTAATTACTATTAATACTAATCTTTAACAATTAAAGGCAGAGTTTCTTTTTGGGTGAAAAAGTAGGAGTTTAAACATTAAATCTGATATGAATACAAAAATAAATGTTGGACTAATCTTTCCAGCTTCAACAAATTTATAATTAATATTAGTTACATATTAGGTTAATAGCAATAATAAAATTACATAGGATATGATGAATTATTTTAATTTTCTATTATTAATCTATGAAAACTTATATCAATTACGAAATTCCTTAAGACATCATAACTTATTTCAGTCATATGTAATAAATTAATTTATATTAATACTAAAATTAAAAACAAAACTAATATCATTTATAGAATTCCTTGATAATTTATTTTTGGATTTATATAATGTATTAATTAATATTTTATTTTGAAAGCAAAAGGATATATATATATAATATATATATAATATATATATATGTATATAAATGATAAAGGGTTTGAGAACGAGCTCAAATCCAAACTCAGGGGGAAAGAATGATTACTACATCAGAAAGCTAATCACCAAAAACCTCCAAACAGCCGCCAACAAAAAGAGAACTAGAGTAACCCCAACAAAACCAAAAGAACCAGCTACCTCTTTCTAAACCTGCGAGACCTAAATGTATTAATTAATATGTATATTAAGATTCAGCAATTCAAGCTTGAGATTTTACCATTAAATTTGATATAAATGTCAACTTAAACTTTCTAATAATCCTTCGATCTACACCTAAATTTCTTATTATTAAAGTTTAATTAATATTAGTAACAAATCAAATAAAAATAAAATCATATACAGACTTCCATAAGACATGAAAATTACTTTTAATTAAAACAATTTAATATTAATCTAGAAAAAAGTGATATCAATTATCGAACTCTTTATAGGACATGGTAAATTATTTCAAATTTATAAATTATGTACATCAATATTGATATTAATCTTTAGATATTAAAGTTTGGGATTTTAACATTAAATATGATATGAATGCGACAATAAAATTTCTACTAACCCTTGCGCTTCCACTTAGTTTTTTGTTAATTATTTAGTTAATATTCTTTACACATCAAATAAAAATAAAATACTAGTTACGAAATTCCAAAAGACATGATAAATTTTCTTGAGAATTATAATATCAGCTACGGAATTTCACAAGACATTCAATTGTTTTCCGTCACATCAGAAACTATAATTGTAATTTAATTAAAATAAATGAAGAATATAATCATTTATCCCACATGGCATACAATAAATGGATAACAATGTAAAACTTCTTTACACTGACAGTGTACATCCATTAAACTCATATAATATTCCATTTTACTAAAATAAAATATTTAATTATTATATAAAAGACCAAATTAAATAGTTCAACATTAAAATAAACGTAAAAAACAAAAATTAGTATAATTATTACATTACTACAAAACAAATACAAATTAAATATATGTGACACACAAAAAACACTACAAAATTGAAGTTAACTTACATCTAAAATTAATTTTAATTTTTTAATTCATAACTTTGTTTTTATAAACTTAATAAAGATAACATTACTTTATTAAATTTTTAACTCAATAAACATAAATAATACTCCGTGCACCGCAGGGTAACGAAAGAATTTTTTTTCCCTCTATAAGACACTATATTAGATAGTGCAACATTAAACGCAAAACCCACAAATAAATAAAATAGTTGTTCTTCTACAAAATAAAAACAAACACATTCTTCATGTAAAAAAATTACAAATTCGTGTTTTCTTATATTCAAAATTATTTTTGTCCTTTTAATTCATAAACTATTTTTAAATAAACATAACACAAAATAAAAAAATTCGTACAATACATAAAAATTAAAATCCCCCGTGCATCGCATGGGTAAAAAGACTAGTTAATTATAAAACTAGTGAGTTTACTATTTATGTCTTTGATGTTATTTCTTAGGTGCTTGTTGTGGTACCTTAAGCTAGCCAGACTAAGGTGTGGTACCCAAAATGAGTTGATTCAACAATAAAGACTCATGTATTAATTAAAATTTTGATTTTGTTCTATTGTAGTAATGCAGCGTTCCATTCTTAGGGACGTAAGATTTGCGAGTTATGTTTTCTGAGTTTTGTTCATCCATCAATCATGGTCATTTTACGCGCATCTCCATCACCATCATTCGTTTTCACCACTCGTTAATTTTTCATTAAAAAATGAATTTCATGAGATAAAATTAATTGACAAGTAAAGTAAAATCTAAAGATGTAGTATTTACCTTGAATAACATGATAATAATCTAAAAAATTACTTAATGGGGCACCACACCCAAAAAAAATTCAAGGTAGCACAGTATTCACCTATTTCTTAATGTTATTATTTCTGTCTGCTTTTATCTAAATTACTTTAGCGTTACCTTACCTTTTTTTTTTTGGGTTACAAGAGGAAAGGTAAAGTGACCACACCCTTGACACTAAGTCATAATAATAATAATAAATAACGAAATGTATATAAAAAAAATACTATGATGCAAATTAATATTAAAATCTAATTTCCAATGTGCTGTTGCAAATATTCCTATGAAGAAAACGAACCACATCTACAACTACAAGTAAGTTCACAATAACTAAAACTTCTAGTCTTGCTTGCATATGCCCGGTAATTAATCTTCTGCATTTCATTTCATGCATGGTGAGGCCAGAAATGAATAATATAGTTCAAAAAATTATCCACTTAAACACGTTAATCATATAAAATGGCACTAACAATATAGCTCTGATTTCATAAGATTACGTTATGTTCTTGCAGGTGCACGCTGCTATAATAATACAGTCTCAGGTTCATTTCATTTGGGATCCAAATCTGCTTAGTTGGCTGCATACATACATACATATATATATATATATATATATATATATATTGATTATATTCTCTTGCCTACACCGACCAACATCAGATGCCGAACCAGAGACGTAATTAATATGAATAAACTTTTTTTAGTTTCTTATTATATAAAAAATGATTATTTTTTAAGGTCATCAAATAAATTACTGAAAGAACATACACAAGAAAAAGTATGAAGTTAAAAAGTATCATGTGTGGCACAGATAAATCCCAATTCCATCTAGCTACGTACACCGGTATACCAATTAAGGCTATCTATGTAAGAGCTTATTTTGATGAAATCTTACAAAATAATATAAGTATTTATGCATGTATTTAGATAAACTTTATCAAAATTAAATAAATATATAGTTTGTGATTTAATTAAGTGTCGTGGTGGTTTCTCTCGTAGTGATTTAAGTATTTATGCATGTATTTAGATAACCTTAATGCAATATGTGTATAAGTCCTTTTACTTTTATCAAATTTGAGACTTCAGTTTCAAAAAAAAAAAAATTGAGACTTCTCTATTTATTTATTTTTATTCACATCGGAAGAGTTTCCAACAATCTCTCATCCCTCAAGTCTGAGTTATCATTATATTACCATGATAGCAGTTGTTGTCGACTATTAGAGTTAGGGCTGAGCAGGTTTATTCGACCCGACCCAAACCCGACTTAACCGAGCCCAAAACAGCATGAACGGGCGGGTCGGGTCGGATACATTGTAACGGGTCAAGCTGCCAAGGTTCCAGTTGGGTAGAAATGGTCGGGTTCGGGTTGATTTTTTAAAACCCGTCGAAACCCAACCCGACCCGTATATATTAGAATCAGGTATTTTAGTGGCAGCCAGCCAGCCACGGCCCATGGCCCAAATCTGTGTGTGAACTTACTGAAGCACCATAAACCCTAGATATATAAGCTCACATTAGTCATTAGGGTTGTGATTGTGAAGTAACACAAATCTGAAAACACCACACTCAGCTAACAGCTCTAGCTTGGGAAGTGCGGCTGCGCATCTTCCTCAAGCTCTCCATCTCCACCGTAACTGCAATCTCCTTCTTCTCCAGGTATATCATCTTGCTCTACTTCTCTTGGACCACTTCATCTCAATCTGTTTTTTTTTTCTTTTCACTTGTGTAACTCCTTGAGCTTTCTCCTTACAGATTAAGACTTTGAAGACGAGTTTAGTTGACATTCTCACCGACAGTGAAGACAAAGATCTTCAAGGTATGATTTTTGGATTTAGGCCTTATTTTTATTTTAGGGTTTTAGAATGATGTTTTTGTTGTGTTCTTCACTTGCTCCTTATTTTTTGTTCTGAATATCAAATATCAAGTATATCATTGTATTACACAAAAGAACTTAACATAACATTTTGAAAAGTTTCCATTCTTTTTCACGCGCAATGTTTGTCTCTGTTAGTGCTCCATGTTTTTCTTCAATAATGCTGGTATTTGAACTTTTGAAGTCATCACTCATCAGCAATATCTTAGCTTTTCCTCATCATTCATATTTTGTGTCTTTGCTTCGTCCACACTAACACCACAATAGGGTATTTGAACTTAACATAATGCTGGTATTTTTCTTCACGTGCAATAGTGCTCCATGTTTTTCTCCATATTTAAGTGCTTTTTCATAAATAAAGTTGCTTTCTTGTTAATTTTTTCCTCTTTATTGCTCATCTCATGAATGAAGTATGTTTTCCCTTTGTCTCTATACGAAATACTGTTGACTGAGTTACCTTGGCTGCAAATTGGACAATTAGTTGGATTATGGTTTGATGTGGGATAGTTGGATAGTGACTCTTATTCTTGTCATGCTTCTGTTTTCATAACCTTATTATGCTTGTCATGCTTCTGTTTTCATAACCTTGCTCATGCTCATGATCAATTTATATATGTAAATGTTTCATACTTAAATATTGGTCTCTATCTTCTAATTGTTTTGCTTCATTGACTCAGAAATGGACCCCCCACCACCTGAAATACCTATTGAAGCTGCTAGTGAAAGGGTTGCTGCACCTCCAGTCAATACTACTGCATTAGAAGGAGGTGGTAATGGTGGAAGTCTGCCTGCTAATCAAAACCAGCCACCAGATGCTACTGAAGCAGCTACTGAAGTTCCTGCTGATGCTGCAGTGATTTACCTACTGCCTAAAAACATTAAGAAGCGGAAGCCAAATGCAAGTGGACCTCGAAGAACATCATCTATTTGGGAACACTTCACTGAATTATCTAAAGATGAGGTCAGTGACCCTACTGCATCTTGCAACTACTGTGGTAAGAGGTACTTATGTGATAGCAAAACTCATGGCACCACAAATTTGTGGACACACTTGAAAACTTGTCCAAAATATCCATATGCAATCACTACTGACCCTTCCCAAACTGTCCTAACATTTCCTCCTGGTAAAAGCGGAGACCTAACCGCAACAAGCCTTAGATTTAATGTGGAAGCATGTAGGAGGGCTCTTGCTATGTTTGTTATTCTAGATGAACACCCTTTTAGGATAGTTGAGGGAGCTGGTTTTAAACATCTCATGAATGTATTGCAGCCATAATTTACTGTCCCCTCTAGATTTACTGTCACTAGGGATTGTTTCCAGCTGTACCTAGATGAAAAGGTGAGGTTGAGAGCCTTTTTTAGATCCAACTGCAATAGGGTCTCACTCACTACAGATTGTTGGACCTCTATTCAAAACCTCAGTTACCTAACTATCACTGCTCACTTTATAGATAATGAGTGGAAGTACCAAAAGAGAATTATTAGTTTTTCTGTAGTTCCAAACCATAAAGGTGAAACCATTGGTAGACATGTAGAGGAGGTATTGAGGGAATGGGGACTAAGGAAGGTGTCTACAATAAATGTTGATAACGCATCATCCAATGATGTGGCCCTAACTTATCTGAAAAAGAGAGTGAAGAATATGAATGGGTTGGTGTTAGATGGGGAGTACTTTCACATGAGATGTTCTGCCCACATCTTGAATCTGGTTGTTAATGATGGCTTGAAAGACCTCAATAGTTCTATTTCTGGAATTAGAGATGCTATTAGGTTTGTGAGATCTTCCTCTCAAAGACATGCTAAGTTCAAAGAGTGTATTGAATTTTCAAATATTTCTTCAAAAAAATTAGTATGTCTTGATGTTCCTACTCGATGGAACTCCACTTTCATGATGTTAGAAGCAGCTGAGAAATTTCAAGTAGCTTTTGAGAAACTTGAATATGAAGATGTAAAATATGTTGAATACTTTGGTGCTGATGGCCCTCCTACTCCTGTGGATTGGGAGTGTTCAAGAGTGTTTGTTAAATTTCTTAGAATTTTCTATGAGGCAACAAAAATATTTTCTGCATCATTGCATGTGACTATACATTCTGATTTTCATCAACTGGCTTTAATTCACTGT